>NC_045442.1:694299-700833 GCF_002776525.5 Piliocolobus tephrosceles
GCCCAGGCTGGAGTGCGGTGGCGGGATCTCGGCTCACTGCAAGCTCCGCCTCCCGGGTTCACGCCATTCTCCTGCCTCAGCCTCCCGAGTAGCTGGGACTACAGGCGCCGCCACCACGCCCGGCTAATTTTTGTATTTTAGTAGAGACAGGGTTTCACCGTGTTGGCCAGGATGGTCTCAAACTCCTGACCTCAGGTGATCCACCCACCTCAGCCTCCCAAAGTGCTGGGATTACAGGCGTAAGCCACTGTGCCTGGCATAATTCTTTTCATTTTTTGTAGCAATGGGGTCTCACCATGTTGCCCAGGCTGGTCTTGAACTCCTGGGCTCAAGCAATTCTCCTGCCTCAGCCTCCCACAGTGCTGGGATTACAGGAGTGAGCCAGTGTGTCTGGCCACAAAGCTTCTTTAGATCAAGCTGTAAATAACTTCAAATAGTAAATTAGCAGAGCAGAGACAACTGACTGAAATTATTAGCAATGAAAGCACAAAGAAGTAAGCAGGGGAGAGAGGAGCTCACATGGAGTCCAGGCTCAGAGCACCCCACAAGTGTGCAGGAACTGGGCTGGACAGGACCTGGCATGATCCACAGTGACTGCCTTTGGTGGCAAAGCGTTCTTTTCTGCGGTGCTGGCAATTCTCCGTCCTAACAATGTATCGTTTTACAAGCAGGAATAAGTGGAAACGATGGCTGTTTAAAGCTTGCTGGAGAGAGGCGGCGGCAAGGCTCTGCTACTCCTTCTGCCCGTATTTCTGGAGCCTGTTTACGGTTGTATCGTCGCCTCTCACAGACTCCGAGAAGGACAGATATGTTTAAAGTATAGATATAACTTCCTTGAAGAACCACTGAAGGCTGAGCACAGCGGCTGACGCCTGTAAGCCCAGCACTTTGAGAGGCCGAGGCGGGCAGATCACCTGAGCTCGGGAGTTCAAGACCAGCCTGGGCAACATAGCAAATCCCATCTCTACAAAAATTACAAAAATTGGCCTGGCATGGTGCCTGTAGCCCCACCTACTTGGGAGGCTGAGGTGGGAGGATCGCTGGAGCCTGGGAGGTCGAGGCTGCAGTGAGTCGAGACTGCACCACTGTACTCCAGCCTGGGCCACAGACCCTGAAATAAAGAAAAGCTGTGGACGTGGCTGAATCGTGTGCACTGCTGACTCCCCCAGCTTGGGGGCCTCACTCCACCATCCACGTGACGCCCTCACCAGGAAAAACAGAACCACCTGACCAGGGAGGGTTGACGGGGGTGTCCAGAGGCCAGAGAGCCCTGGCAGGGTGGCCCCCGCCCCATCTGTCCCTGGGGTCTTTGTCTCCTTCTGTGCCGAACTCCCTTCTAGCAGCTCCCCGTGGCTGCCCAAGCAGGGGTGGCAGGGTGTCAAGGAGGGTGGGCGGCAGGACCACGGGGCAGAGGGGCTATGCATCCTGGGATCCTGGGCAGTCCCACCCTCACCCTGGGTGGCCACCAAGCAGTGCCGGCAGCTGGACCTGGGTGCAGGATGTGGAGCCAAGTTCACCTGCCTTCTTGTGGCTCCTAGAAGAACACACAGAGACCCAACCGAGGCCAAGAACACACAGAGACCCAACCGAGGCAAGCCTAACTGGGGCTGCTGAAGGTCAGCCCCAGCGTCGGCTCAGGGCACCAAGGACCCAAGGAGGCTGAGCAGGGGCCACAGCTGCTAAGCGGGGGTTGGAGGTGGAAGGGCCCTCCTCAGCCTGGGGGAGCTCAGCCCTGTCCTCAGTGAGAAAGACCCCCGGGCCCCAGGAGTGGACGGCAGTGACCGCACAGGGGCCTGAGACCTGGGGCTAGGACCTGGGCTGAGTGTGGGGTCCAGACCCAGGTGGTAGAGAAAGGGGTGGGCTCTGCAAGTGAGTGTGTACATGTAGTATGCTGTGTGTGTGTGTGTGTGTGGGTGTGTAGTGCTGTACACATCATGTGATGTGTATATGTGTGTGGTGTGTACATGTGTGATGTGTGGGGTGTGTATATGTGGTGTGTGTGGTGTGAGGTGTGTATATATATGTGGCATGTACATGTGTGGTGTGTGTGTTGGGTGGTACGTGTGCACTTGAGACAGAGGGGTTCCAGCCCGGTGGCCCCAGCTCCTGGCCAGGTGCTCCCAGGGAGGGGACAGAGGCTCCTGGACAAGGCGGCTTTGGCCCCTTCCGCCTGCTGTGGCCTTGGAGGGCAGAGGAAAGTTCTCATGCCCAGCGAATCCTCCTGATATGTGGGTGTGCACAGGAGAGGAGAAAGAAAATATCAAGAAGCCGTGATTATCTCCTCTGAGGGAGTCACAGACACGCAGCCTTGAAACGCTGGCCCTGAGCTTGGGGCAGGGCTCTCCCAGGGCCAGGGGTTAACTCTTTGCCTCCCTCTCCCACCAGGGGCTGGGGGCTGCCTACGGTGGCTCAGCTGAGCCCCCAGCCCACCAGCCCCTTGAGACCATCCCAGACCCTGCCAGGGACCATGCGGTGATCAGCCTCTGGGCACAGGCCCGGCCCTCCATCTCCTATACAGCTGGCCTAGGGCACAGATCCCAGGGCCTGGCCCCCGAGGGGACATCCCATGGGGGCCCAGGGCCTCAGGAGCCTCAGGGCCCGGTCACTTGGCTGCACTGCCCTCCACACATGATGTGGGGCAACCCCAGCAGGCTTCAGGTCCTCACGCTGACCTGGATCCCGGGAGCCCCCGAAGACAGACGAACTGACCAGGGTTCTTGTCACTGCTCCAAGCTCATGTCCTCTTCATAAACTGGGTGTGGGGCCACCAGATGTAGCAAGTAAAAGTTCAGGACACACAGTTAATTCAAATGTTAGCTAAACAGTGAAAACTTACAGTGTAAATGCGTCCTAAATATTTCATGGGACATATTTATCCTAAGAAATGGTCCGTGTTCATCCGAGACGCAGGTCTGACTCTGTGCCCCATGTTATTCCGGCCGGGGTGTCCCGGGGTCAGCCGACCACCGCAGAGCGGGCAACCCCACAGCTCCGCCGCACGGCCCCAAGTTTTATTTCTATGTTATTTATTTTGTGTGGAATGAACAGTCTCAAGTGTACAAGCCCACGGTTCTGGCAAATGCGTCCAGCATGTAACCACCTCCTCCTCAGGCCACGGAAACATTCTGCTGGGGGCCCTGTCAGCCCATGTGGTTTGGCCTGCTCTGGGGAGGCCCGAGACCCTGTGTGTCTGCTTCTTTCATGCATAATCGTCATGATTTTTTATCCATTTCTCTGTGGATGAAGGGGACTTGGGGACTTGGAGTGGTTCCTTTTTGAAGACCTTCTTCTTCTCTCTTTTTTTTTTAATACGGAGTTTCACTCTTGTTGGCCAGACTGGAGTGCAATGGCGTGATCCCAGCTCACTGCAACCTCTGCCTCCCAGTTTCGAGCGATTCTCCTGCCCCAGCCTCCTGAGTAGCTGGGATTACAGGGGCCCACCACCATGCCTGGCTAATTTTGTGTTTTTGGTAGCAACAGGGTTTCTCCATATTGGTCAGGCTGTCAGGCTGGTCTCGAACTCCCGACCTCAGGTGATCTGCCTGCCTCAGCCTCCCAAAATGCTGGGATTACAGGCATGAGCCACTGTGCCCGGCCATAATTTTTGTATTTTCAGTAGAGTCGGGGTTTCATTATGTTGGCCAGGCTGGTCTCGAACTCTTGACCTCAGGTGATCCACCCTCCTCAGCCTCCCAGAGTGCTGGAATTACAGGCATGAGCCTCTCCCGGCCTTGTTTTTTTGTTTTTTTGTTTTTTGTTTTTTTTGAGACAGAGTCTCGCTGTCACACAGGCTGGAGTGCAGTGGCACCATCACAGCTCATGCACCCTCAAATTTCTGGGTCAGGTGATCCTCCTGCTTTAGCATCTCGAGTAGCTGGGACCACAGGTGCATCCACCACACACACCTAGTTTATTTTTAAATTTTTTGTAGAGACAAAGTCTCACCATGTTTCCCAGGCTGGTCTCAAACTCTTGGGCTCAGTTGATCCTCCTGCCTCGGACTCGCAAAGTGTTGGGATTACAGGCGTGAGCCACCCACCGAACCTGGCCCAGAACATTCTTACTGAAGTCTTTCTGGGGATGGATGATTTCATTCCTCTTTACAAATGCTTAGGAGTGGAACTGACAGGTCATACGGTGGACCCAGGTTTCATTTGTAAGACTCTGCCCATCTCCCAGGGAACTCTACTATTTCCAGCACCTCCTTTGACAGGTGGGGAAACTGAGTCCAGGAGTGGTCAGCTTTGCTCTAGGCCTCGGCTGCTTCTCTAGGGTAGCCACTGACATTGCCCGGCCTGCAACTCAGGGGTCAGTGGGGTCAGTACATAATCTGAGGGTCAGCACATAACCCCTGACTCCTGGGACAGTGGCCTTGGGGGCTGGGGGCTGCAGGGCAGGGTCAGGAGCAGAGAGGGACAGGGTGCAGGGAGGGATGGGGTGCAGGGAGGGACGGGGTGCAGGGCGGGACGGGGTGCTAGGCCAGGACAGGGTGCAGGGAGGGTCAGGGTGCAGGGCGGGCCGGGGTGCAGGGTGGGGCGGGGTGCAGGGCAGGCTGGGCTGCAGGGTGGGGCAGGGTGGGGTGCAGGGCAGGACAGGGCGGGATGAGGTGCTGGGCTGCTGGGCAGGGTGGGGCCCAGCCTCAGGGTGTGGCCAGTGTAGACTGAGGTCTCCACATGCCATGCAGGGGGAGCAGGCCACCCTCTTTGGGAGCTTCAGCAGGGAGAGTACACCAAGGGTTAACAGTGGGCTGCCTTTGGCCAGAGACAGCTGCAGGGTTACCCCCGCCACCCACCCTCCACCAGGCCCCACAAGGAATGGAATGGAGGGAGTGGAGCCGCCTGAAGGCCACCCGTTATCACCGCCAGCTCTGTGCCAAGCACGTCCGCCAGACCCACAAGATCCTTTCTGTCTCTGGTGGAGGGAGGGAGGGCGGGAGGCCAGTGTGTTTGGTGTGGAGGGGCCGCTGTTGGGGTCTGAGGTGCCCAGGGAGTGTCTGGACCCTGCAGCAGGGCCCCTGCCCGGGAGGCCATCCTGACCCTGCAGATGTGAGAAGGACGAGAACACCTTCCCCGGCTGGCGCTGGCCGGACTGCTGGGGCCTTCTTGGGGTGGGTGGTACAGCAGGAGGCCCTGGGATGGTGGGAAGGATGCCCGGGTGGGGAGTCCTCTGCTTTCAGGCCTTTCCACCCCCTGCTCCTGCAAAACCCGGGCAGGAGGTACCCAGGATAGGTGGGAGCCAGGCTGTGCGGCCTCCAGTGGGTGAAGTGGGGCTGCCCCCATGGACCCCATGCTCCTGCTCAGACTGGGTTCCACTCACAGCACTGGGGAGCCACAGGGAGCTCGGAACGGGGGCAGGTGTGGGGCGGGCCTGTCCGGAAGCCTGGGGTCCACCTGCGGGTTCTCCCTTGGCCCTCAGGGGTTGGGGTTCACCCTGAGTCCCTCCCTTCACCTCACAGAATCCCCCGAGGGGGGTCTCAGGACCTCCAGGGCTCGTAGCCAGGATGGCCAGGCGGCACTGAAACCTGGTGCCTTGGCAGCCTGCACCTCTGATCAGTTCCACCCGGTAGCCCGAGCCCAAGACAGCATCCAGCACCTCACTGCCTGGCCACAGCCTTCCGTGGGTCCCTGAGGCCTAGGAGGAAACAGAGGGGGGGTCTGGGTTCACACACAGTTGTCACCCCAGCTCCCAGACTCCAGCCGATGGGGCAGCAGGAAGACGGGCCCTGGGCTCCTCCACCCGCAGAGGCAGCAGCGGGGCGACCGTCCTCACACCTGTGCGCAAGTCCGACCCTCCGGTCCCTGGATGCCCCTTTAAACCTGTGTGGATGTTTAAAGTGCTTTCTCGTCAGCAGGTGTGGGTTTATAATCCAGAAAAAAAGTTAGGAAAACAAAGTGAAGAACTGGGCGATGCCCTAGAATAGCCCAGGGCCTCCCTGCTGTCTCCGTCTCTCTGTGTGTGTCTCTCTGTCTCTGTCTCCCTGCCTCCCTGCTGTCTCTGTCTCTCTGTTTGTCTCCTTGTCTCTGTGTCTGTTTGTCTCTCTCTGTCTCCCCACTGTCTCTGTCTCTTTGTCTCTTGGTCTCTGTCTCTCCACTGTCTCTGTCTCTGTCCCTCTATGTCTGTGTCTCTCTGTGTTAGTCTGTCTCTGTCTCTGTCTGTGTCTCTCTTTGTCTCTGTCTCTGTGTCTGTGTCTCTCTCTGTGTATGTTGGTCTTGGGGGCTGGGGGCTGCAGGGCAGGGTCAGGAGCAGAGAGGGACAGGGTGCAGGGACTGTGTCTGCCTCTGTCTCTCTGTCTCTGCCTGTGTCTCTGTATCTGTCTCTCTCTGTCTCTGTGTGTCTCTCTGTCTTTGTGTCTGTCTCTGTGTCTCTGTGTGTGTTGGTCTCTCTCTGCCTCTGTCTCTCTGTGTGTGTCCCTCTGTCTCTGCCTCTCTGTCTCTGTCTCTCTGTCTCTGTCTCTGTGTGTGCCTCTCTGTCTCTGTCTCTCTGTGTGTGTCTCTCTGTCTCTGTCTCTCTGTGTGTGTCTCTCTGTCTCTGTCT
>NC_045442.1:700843-701176 GCF_002776525.5 Piliocolobus tephrosceles
CTCTCTGTCTCTGTCTCTCTGTGTGTGTCTCTCTGTCTCTGTCTCTCTGTCTCTGTCTCTGTGTGTCTCTCTGTCTCTGCCTCTCTGTCTCTGTCTCTCTGTGTGTGTGTCTCTCTGTCTCTCTGTCTCTGCCTCTCTGTCTCTGTCTCTCTGTCTCTGTCTCTGTGTGTCTCTCTGTCTCTGCCTCTCTGTCTCTGCCTCTCTGTCTCTGTCTCTCTGTGTGTGTCTCTCTGTCTCTGCCTCTCTGTCTCTGTCTCTCTGTGTGTGTGTCTCTCTGTCTCTCTGTCTCTGCCTCTCTGTCTCTGTCTCTCTGTGTGTGTCTCTCTGTCTCTG
>NC_045442.1:701186-702500 GCF_002776525.5 Piliocolobus tephrosceles
CTCTGTCTCTGTCTCTCTGTGTGTGTCTCTCTGTCTCTGTCTCTCTGGCCCTCTATGTCTGTGTCTCTCTGGGTCTGCTGGTCTCTCTGTCTCTGCCTCTCTCCTCCTTCCCTCTTACAGAACCGAGGCCAGGAGCCCAAAGTCAGGGTTGGACTGTGTGTTTCCCAGAAGCCCTGCTGGGCAGCTGTAAACGGGAAGGGATGATGCCAGGTGGAGGCTCAGGATGGGGGGCTCTGCAGGGGCCTTTTGGGCCCAGGCCCCCGAAGTGTGATGCTGGGGCTTTCTGGGTAAGGTTCTAGGTGTCCGGAGGAGGGGCGCCCCTCCCCTGCTAGCGCCCTCAAGGACCCTTCCTCGGATCTGTGGACCTCATGGAGGTGGGGGACCATGGGTGTGTGTGAGTGTGGTGAGCCTGTGTGTGAATTGTGTGTGTGAGTGCGGGTGTGAGCGTGCCTGCAGGGGTGTGGTGAGCCTGTGTGTGAATTGTGTGTGTCTGAACTCCATGTTCCCTCCTTCCCCAGAAGGCAGCTCTCAGCCTGCCAGCAGGTGGATGGAGCCCAGCAGCTCCCCCGGTGCCCACTCTGGGCCTCATTGTGGGGGCCCAGCCCTGAGCAGGGCCTGTCCCCAGCCCCGTGCCCCCACCAGGAGGGCTTGTGACTGACTGCTGTGCTCACTCCCACCCCTGTGGCCATCGCTGGTCGTGACGATCACCATGTGGCCTGCAGGTCAACAGTTTGCACAAGGTGGGGGCAGAGGCTACTCCCGCGGGGGGTCTGCAGAGCGGTCTGGCAGGCAGCTGGGTCACCATCCATCGTCCATCGTCCCCCTGGTCCCTGTGGCTCCTCCTGCCCAGCAAGGCCCACTCGTCCGTCCCCAGACGGGAGTCCTGGCCACCTCGGGGGCCATCAGGAGGGCGCTGGACAGTCTTGCAGCCCCACCTGGCCCCTCATGCCCCCCTGTGCCCCACCCCGCCGAGGGCTCTGGCTTTGTCCACTCAAGTGATAGGAGATTCTCGTGCACAACAGCCAAGCCCCGCCGCACCTGGGGGATGTGTGGGCTCATTGTGTGTGTGTCTCTCTGTGTGTGTCTGTGTCTCTGTGTACATCTGTGTCTGCGTCTGTGTCTGCGTCTACATGTGTGTGTCTGTGTCTCTGTGTGTCTCCATGTCTGACTGTGTCTCTATGTGTCTATGTCTACATGTGTGTATGTGTCTGTCTACATGTCTGTGTCTCTGTGTGTGTCTCTGTGTCTGTGTGTGTCTACGTGTGTCTGTGTGTGTCTACGTGTGTCTGTGGTGGTCTCTGTGTCTGTGTGTGT
>NC_045442.1:702510-746738 GCF_002776525.5 Piliocolobus tephrosceles
TGTCTGTGTGTGTCTACATGTCTGTGTGTCTCTGTGTGTGTGTCTACATGTGTCTGTGGTGGTCTCTGTGTCTGTGTCTACGTGTGTCTGTGTGTCTACGTGTGTCTGTGGGGTCTACGTGTGTCTGTGTGTGTCTACGTGTGTCTGTGTGTCTCTGCCACATGTGGGTGCGGCGTGGGGTCAGTTCTGAGACTCTGGCCCTACAGATCACAGGTGCTGGAGCCAGGCACCTACATGGGCCTGCCCAGCGACACTGAGTCTCCCCGAGGACATGGTCACTGCAGAAGCCTTCGAGGCCTCAGCCTTGCTCCTTCGCCAGCCTCCACTTGCCTACGTCCTGGGGAGAGGCCACTGGCTGGGGTTCAGAAGCCCCGTCCCCTGGCCTCCTGTGGGCAGCTCTGGGCCTCTTCCAGAGGCCTTGTGTCCTAGACACGGGGGCAGTCCCAGACCTGCGGGAGTTCTGCTGCCCGCCTGGGCCCCTCGGGGGGAGGCTCCCTGGCACTAGGAGAGGGTGTCTGCCGGCCTGTGTGGTCTCTGTGTGGGCAGCTGTGGGTCTGGCCAGCTGTCCCTGAGGGGCCCTCTCCCTCCGACCCTGCACTCTTGCCCCCAAGGCTGCAGAGCCTGGCGCCTCTCCACGTGCTTGGGGGCTCTGTGGCCTGGGGAAGGCTCTGGGCCTCACTGTGTGGACCAGCGTCCGCCTGGTGCTGGGAATCCTCAGGGAGCCCCAGCTGTGGAGGCCGCCCCAGGCCGAGGCGCGCCACCTGCCCTGGGGTGGGGTCTGGTTCTCAGTGGCCGGGACAGTGTTGGGCGCGCTGGCTGGGGTTCTGAGAGCCCTGTGAGCCAGGAGGCTGCGGTGTAGACTGCTTATTGCTGAGCTGGGCAGGCCTAGGAGGGAGAGGCGGCCCCTTCCCTGGACAAGCGATTCTTGCTCACGTGTGCTTTCCGGGCCCTTGACGCAAGCAGAAGCGCATGGGGAGATAAGAGCTGGAGGAGGGCGTGTGGACAGGCTGGCCCTGTCCCAGCTCCCGGGCCAGCAGCCCCTGGCCCCCGGCCCTCGCCACCCGCCCGCCGGGCCCTGCCTCAGCACTCTTTCCACAGCAGGTCTTTGTGCCCCAATCTGGCAGGTGCGGGGGTGGGACGGGGTCCTTGGCGCGGAGCAGCCCGCTGGCTGCATGTGACAGTGGCGGCCAAGGTCTCCCCTGTGCATAAATGTGGACCTCGCTGGTCAGCAGCAGAACTCCCGGCTCAGAGTTCTCCACCCTCCTCCGGCTCAGAGAGTTCTCCACTGCTCCTCCCAGGCTCACGAGGCTCACAGGCTACCCAACGCCAGCGGCCCAGGAGGCTGGACCACAGGTAAGAGGAGGCCCAAGTTCTGCCTCTGGGAACTCGGCCCTGCCTTGGCTCTGCCCTCCTCGCTCCCACAGGATCTTGGTGCCCACCAGGCCTTGGTCCCGACTTCTCCCTGCTGCTCGGCACGAGACCCTCCCCCAGGACAGCCACCTCCTGGTGCTGAAGAGCTGGCCCTCCGCAGAGCTGCCCGCAGAACCGCCCGCCGTTCCTTTTTCCTATGCATATACTTCTTTGAGGGTCTGGCCTAAAGAGGTATAGGGCATGGGAAAATGGGGCGGTCGGGTCCTCCCCAGCGGTGCCGCACCAGTGGCTCCTGCGTCTTGACTCGGGACTCCGCCTGCTTCCTCTCTCCTGGGCCCGGGAGCCCTGGGGCTTTGATCCCCACGTGCTTGGGGCAGAAAGGGGCAAATATTCTAGAACCAGGAAAGCGTGGATGTGTGCTTTTGTGTGGGTGCGGGAAGTGTCTGGGGAGGAAGTGGTCCAGGCCTCTGCAGCCCCCGAGCTGGGACCCAGGCTGCAGAGAGCAGGGCTGGAGCTGGGCGGTGCCCGCGGCCCGTCTGACCCGAGATGGGACAGGAGGTGGCGGGACAGGCCTGGGCTCTGGCGCCGCCTGGTGGTCAGGGGAAGTGGGGCGGGTGCCCGGGATCTGGGCTCTGGCTGGATCCACAACTCATTCTATGGAAATTTTCTTTGCAGAAGCTGCACTGTGTGGGGCCCACGTTTTACACAAGTGGGAGGCAGAGGGCCCAGGCGCAGACGGCAGCGAGGCGTGGCGGAGGACGCGTGCACTCTGGGTGTGCGCGCTTTTGCTGCTGTTTTTTTTGAGACAGAGTCTCGCTCTGTCGCCCAGGCTGGAGTGCAGTAGCGGGATCTCCACTAGCTGCAACCTCCATCTCCCGGGTTTAAGCGACTTTCCTGCTTCAGCCTCCCAAGTAGCTGAGACTACAGGCGCCTGCCACCACGCCTGGCTAATTTTTGTATTTTTAGTAGAGATGGGGTTTCACCTTGTTAGGCTGGTCTTGAACTCCTGACCTCGTAATCTACCTGCCTCGGCCTCCCAAAGTACTGGGATTACAGGCGTGAGCCACCGCGCCCAGCCGGCGTTTGCTTAACACCTTTATTGCTTTTGTAATCACGGGTATGAGTTGATTTTCTGGTCAGAGATGTCAGTAGAGCTAATTTCATTTAAATGTGTGAGGTGTGGTAAAGTTTTGACAATAAATGCAAATTTTGATAAAGAGGCTCTGTCGTGCTGGTCTCCTCTCATTCACGGTGGTCGGATGTCACATTAGTCAAGCGTGGACTTGGGGGAACTTAGTTAAAAACGCATGAACATAAGGGGGCTAAAATGGTTCCTGGGGCCTTGGTTGGGGGCCTGGGCTGGGCACCGGTCTGGGGCCACCCTCCTGATAACCAGGGTCGCCGGAACAAGTCCAGAGCCTGGGACCGGCTGGCAGTGTTGGGAGAGCCCAGAGGGACGGCTTGTGAGGGTGGGGGTCCTGCGGCTTCCCGGCCTCCACAATGGCCAGGGTGGGACTGTGGTCTTGACTTCCCACTGAAGAAAAATGGACCGGGGGGTCCCTCATCAGGCTGGTTTAAAGAATGACTGTCAGCTGCTGTCTTAAAAGGAGGCCTGAATGGGAGGCAGGGAGACGCCACCCTTCAGCCAGAGTCCTCGTCAGCCGGCAGGGACACGCCCAGGTCTTTGAAGGTGGCAGCCGTTATCACCAATGAGCCCAGCAAATGGAGCAATGAGCTGGCTGAGCGGGAGGCCTCCAGGCGCCCTTATCAGGGGCTGCCTCCCCAGGCTGCGTCTCCTCTCCAAGCCTAGCACTGATCTCATCTGATAGTCACCTCCCACCTCCCTCACAGCCAGCAGCCTCGGTGTCCCAGGGGAAAGCTCGGGCAGCAGGCAGAGGGGTGGGGTGCCTCCAGCTGGGAGGGCTGCAGGTCACATGTGGAAGGGCAGCCACGCCCCCCCCAATGAGCTCGGCTGCTCCCCCAGCCCCCTGGGGAAGGGTGGAGGTTGACCCTGCTCAGGAGTCTCTTCCAGGCCTTTCAGTCACTCTCCACAGGACACCTTAACGTAGGGTTTTAAATCTGCACAGACTAAAGCAGGTATCACCTCCCTGTGCTGTGTGGACACGCAGCAGCTGTTACAGTCGGCGTCAGCAGAATGGTGGATGCAGGCACGGCTGGATCCAGGGAGCCAAAGGCTCTGCCTCACTCTGTGCTCGTACCCTACCCGGCTCTGTTCCTCTGCCTCGCTCTGCGCTCGCTCATACCCTGCCTGGCTCTGTCCCCGCAGGGCTTCGTGTAATCAGCAGCACCTGCTGGGCTGTGCGAGGAGAGGCCCCTGCTCTCCAGCACGGTGGCCATTTCCCCAGAAGAGCTGTGGTTCTGGGGACTGTGCCCTCCCTGGGCTCTGCGCTGGCTGAGCTGGGCCGTGTACCCTCGCCTGTACTGCAGCGTGGGCAGCTTCCTGGGCAGGGAGAAGGGCAAATTCCTCCCAGGAAGATGGGCAGGGCTCCTAACTGCCAAGACCCCGCAAAGGTGGCTGTCCAGTCTTGCCAAGACATGCCCACATATCAGGTCCAGCTGCTGAGACCCTGCCGAGGACACCGGCAGGAGCACAGGAGCCAAGATGGGGCTGGAAGGCGCCCCAGAAACGGAGGCCTCCTGACCACATCCTGAGGCTGTTGTCCTGTGAAGGGCAGGTGGGGACCGTGGTGGAGTGGCTCACTGTGGCTTCTGTGGACAGCCAGTCTGGGAATGAGGGTCCTCGTGGCCTGGGAAATAGCAGCAGCCCTCTGAGACCCTGCCTTGGGGAGTACTCAGAAGCCCCGGGAGTCCTCTGAGATTGTGACTGCCACCCTGGGGCACCAACAGAATCTTTCTGAGGTGGGAGTGGCAGAGCCTCCCAGCCAGGCTGCAGAGGCAATGGGAGGGCGGCCAGCGTTTCTGGGTGGTGGCCCCTGAGCACACCAGGTACTTACTGCTTTTTAAGACGGTGTCTTGCTCTGTTGCCCAGACTGGAGTGCAGTGGCACGATCTTGGCTCACTGCACCCTCCGCCTCCTGGGTTCAAGTGATTCTCCTACCTCAGCCTCCTGAGTAGCTGGGACTACAAGCGCCCACCACCGCGCACAGCGAATTTCTGTATTTTTAGTAGAGACGAGCTTTTCACCATCTTGGCCAGGCTGGTCTCGAACTGACCTCGTTATGTACCCGACTCGGCCTCCCAAAGTGCTGGGATGACAGGTGTGAGCCACCACGCCCGGCCCAGGTAATTATTCTTTTACTGGGGACTGTGCAGGGCCCCACCAAACACCCCTAAAGCGGGCTCAGACCTGCTTTTGTTCAGTGAGCCCACTTTGCTCCGGGGTCCTGGGGTGGCCTAGAAGGCCCTGAACACTCTGCCATTTCCTCACGGCTTGGAAGCCAACAAGTCTGGGCTCAGAATGGGAGCGAGCGCTGGGCCTGGGAAGAGACGCTGGGGCCAGCTAGGTGTTTGGACGAACGGAGGCAGGATGGTTCACTTCCGGGTTCTTCTTCACCACCAACTCTTCCCGTGTGTGCGAGAATGCAGCTGACGCCCGGGAAGGTGAAGATTAATCAGGCATGCACCAGGTGATGTCAATTCGAGGAGACCAAGATTTACCTGGTGGCACCTGCGGAGCCCCCCTCCCCCGACATGCCCGTGCCCCGCCTATTGCCCTTCCACTCCTAGAAAAGTCACTCCCAGCAGATGCGCCCGGGGCGGGCTTTCTCAGCCCCCACTCTTGTCGGGACTGTATTAGAAACTCCCCCCAACCCAGCTCCGGTCCCTGAAGCTAGATGACCAAAGAATAAATTTGCAGTTTTGCTTTTAGCCTTGCCTACTCGCTGGTTCTTTTGTGCCCACTCTGGTGGTCTTAGAAAAACAAATCACTAGGCGCCGAGTCCAAGCAGCCCCTCCCTGCAGTTTCCTGGATAGTCTCAGGTGCAGCATCTAAAAGAGTAGTGCACGAGCGCCGCGGACTCCCCACGGAGAGGGGAGTGGATATTCTGCCATATTGATGTCATGCTGTTTTGAACCCTTTGAATGTCAGTTTCGGATGTGAGGCCCTGAGTGCTGCCTCCGGAGACAGGGTGTTCTCTACACCTGCGGACACGGACCACGCCCCAGCACTGTCCTGAGCCCCTCAGAATCGTCCCTACCAGCTGTGCAGGGCCGTGCTTTCCCACACTTCTTTGTCACGGCTCACGCGTGTGTCTGCGGCTGTGTCTCCCCGGCCTCTGCACCAAGGGCACCCCGCCCTCTCTCAGAGGCTTCTGCAGGAGCCCAGCTGAGTCCCCTGGGAGTCCCTGAGGGCTCCTGTCCACTGGAAGTTAGATGTGGAGGTTCCCAGAGACTCTTGGCAGGACTATTTCATAGCAACTGCTCCTCCTACCCAATCCTGCGGGGAAGGAGCCGGCACAGCCCTTGGCCCCATGTGGCTGAACAGCTCAGAGGGAAAGGAGGGTGAGCAGGAGCCAGGTGGCATCCAGCAGGCCTGGGGCCCGTCGGCAGCCAGAGCTCGCCAGCGTCCACACCCAGTCCAAGGGCAGCCAGATCCCCCACTGGTGTCCACACCCGGGCCCACAGCGTCTCTGTCCTGACAGCCGCTTGGGTTACAGAGAGGGCGAGGCAGAGTGACAAAGGGCGTCTGGGGCTTGGGAGAGACACACGACACACCCACCAGCACACACGTTCACTACACACCCACCAGCACACACGTTCACTACCCACCTACACACATTCTACACAAAACACAACACACACAGTACACCTGTTCACTACACACCCATGTACACTGCACAAGTTCACCACACACGTTCACAAGCACACACGACACACACGTGGTGCACATACACAACACACACAGAAGACATGTTCACTACACATGCACACAGGACATGCACACATGCTACATACGACACAGCACACTCATTACACCTGCAGAACACACACGCTACACAGTAACACCACACATGCATACTCTACACACAACACATACACCCCACATCCAGAGTACAACACACAATCCTCATACATGACACGCACGCACTCACACCACGCACATCACACGTGACACACCCACGCCACGTGCAGCACGTGTGACACACCCATGAGTGACTCAGCTTCAGCAGGATCACTGGGGGGCTCGGGAGGGGCGTCCAGACACACTTGTTTTCTGATGCATCTTGGCCACACCCCAAGACTTTCTGCCTCTCACTCAGCGAGCTGGACCCTGAGGGCCACTGTCCTACCCCCCAACCCCTGCCCTCCGGCTCGTCCAGGCCACAGCCCTTGTGCCCACCTGCTGAGACCTCCTCACAGAGGCCGCTTCTAACCACCTTCCTCTGCCCGGGACGTGTGGTGTCTCTGCCCCCGCCGCCCTGCGGCTCCAGTCATGTCAGGACCCCCAGTGCCTGTTAGATGTCCACATGGGGATGTTGAGTGGGGTGGGGCCGACAGCACCCGGGGCACTGTGCTTGTGGGGGCAGCTGGAGGCATCCAGGAGCAGACGACTTGCCACACTCGGGGCCTGACGTCCGGCGGTCAGTCAGAGGACCCCGGGGAGAGCGGGAAACGGGCTGTGGGGATGCGAGGAAGGCCCCGCCGCCTAGGGACGCAGCAGGTGGGTGGGGTAGGGCTTGGGGGCATCTTGGTCTTCAAGGTCCACTCAGATACCAGCAGCCCATGGTGCCTGGGCCAAGTCCCTGCAGCCCTGGATGGGGGACAGGGAGGGAAGTTTGGAAATCACTGGTGGGAGAGCCTTCCCTGGGCCTGAGGGCCCTGTGGACCCCCCGGGAACTCAGGGTCTAGGTCCCTGCCGGGCACTGGGAGCCCGCCCCACCTCTCAGCCTCCGGGACTTTGTCCTTTTCCAGAGCTCCTCATTTGTAGGACGAAGCCAGGGCCCTAAGAAGGTCCAGGTGTGTCTCCGAACAGGCCCAGCTCTGCCCCAGTGGGCTGTGCACCTTGTAGGGCCCCGTGTACTAACAGGACCTCAAGACACCACCGGGCCAGAGCCCTTACTCACTGGGGGAGTTCAGGGCCAAGACTGTGTGGTTTGCGGCCCAGGGCCACAAAGGGTACTGGAGAGCAATCCCCAAGGGTGGCGAGAGGCACTTGTACTTTTATCACGTATGTGTCCCATCCACATCCACAAATCAGTGCTGTCCAGGCCCCACCAGGAGCCCCTGTCCAGCCACTGCCCTCCGAGCGCCTCGCCCAGGCTTCCCTCACATGGTCACTCACCAGGACTAACGCACAACAGCTGTTCTCCTCTTACCTGACGTTGTATTATAAAATCACATCCAGTTGTAAACACTTCCAACAAGGCAGAAGCGAGCAAGGGGAAAGTGGAACTCGCTGTGGACGCGGCCGCGGGACCTCGCTTCTGCTCCTGTTGGGGTGCCCGGGGGGGTTTCACAGGTCACAGTCCTGCAGGCTGAACCTGTCTGCCTGGGCGCCCTGCGCTGCCTGCCTCCTGGGCACTCTGGGGCGACGTGGACGGATGCTCACTTGTCTAAGGTTCCATGCATGCAGTCAGGAGTCTGCACCAAGAATGGTCCATCGATGGGGGAGTTCTCCCCAGGAGGGGCTTCCCAGCCTCCCATTCTGGGCACTTCCAGACCTTCTGCAGGAAGTGCTGTCCTTGAGTCATTGTTTTGTCCCGAGGTTGCTGTGAGGAGGGGGCAGGTGAGCTCGTGCTGGAGGGTGGGGACCTGCAGGACAGCTTCAGTCCAGGCACAGCCGCAGGTCCCAGCTGCCCCACTTTCCCGGGCCGGAGAAGAGCAGCCCCCAGCAGGCCGTGGGCAGTCCCGAGGGCCCCAGCATCCTGGCCTTCATTTTCACCTGTTCCCTCCTGCTTTCCAGCTTTGGAGTTCTTGTGAAGAGGGACTTGAACCACAAGGCTGTAAACACGACAGCTGCATTCCCTTCCAATCCTTCCTGGTTTTCTTTTTTACACACAAAGCTTACAACCTTTACTGTTTCCAACTGGAAAACCAGTTTTTCCAACACTTTTTAAAAAACAAATGATCCTTTTATCGTACACTGAAAGCCCTACCCCTGACAAGCCCACTTCTGCATCTGACTCTGTTCACTGACCCTTCATTTACTTCCTAAACCGACCCTTTTGGTAACTTTCAGTGAAGAGGTGGCTTTAATAAATATATTCTCAGGGCCGGGCGTGGTGGCTCATGCCTGTAATCCCAGCACTTTGGGAGGCCAAGGCGGGCGGATCACGAGGTCAGGAGTTCAAGACAAGCCTGGATAACATGGTGAAATCCCGTTTCTACCAAAAATAGAAAAAATTAGCTGGGCGTGGTGGCTTGTCTGTAATCCCAGCTACTCAGGAGGCTGAGGCTGGAGAATCGCTTGAACCCGGAACTCTGGAGGTTGCAGTGAGCCAAGATCGCGCCACTGCACTCCAGCCTGGGTGACAGAGCAAGACTCTGCCTTAAAAAAAAAAAAAAAAAAAATATATATATATATATGTATACACACACACACACATATACACACACACATAGAGAGAAAGATAGATAGATATATACATACATATATATACATTCTCCAGAACTCTCCAGAATCTTTGTGTGGTCAGGGTGAGAGGCGCCACCACGATATAAACAGAACAGCTGAGTCCTCCAGGTAGGAGCCAGGTGCAATCAGCAAGACCGTGAGTGTGGGAGGCAGTCAGAGGCGCTTCCTCAAAAGGCATCCCCTGTCTCTGGCAGAGCACACAGGCCCCAGGGCCCCGTGGACAGGGCTGGTCCCGGTGTAGGCAGGCCACTTCCTGGGGTTGGGGGCTGGTACGCCAGAGGTTGCCTGCAGCAGGAAGCCCCTGTAGAGGCCAAGGACTCTTGTTTCACTTGGCAGAGACCCCAGAAGGAGCCAGGGGGCAGCATCAGAGCCTGGGACCCAGGCAGGGGTGCCCAAGGGCACAGCAGCTGCAGGCCATTGGCAAGGCCAGAAGACGGTGAGTGGAAAGCTGGGGGCACGTGGAGAGACCCTGAGAAGGGGCTGTGCGGCGGCGGTTCTTGCATTTGCCGTTTGTGTTTCATCCGGCGATTCTGAAACCAGGTTTTTATCTGCAGGAAAACCAAAATCAGAGCAGGGGTGAGACTAGGCCACTGGCCCACCCTTGCCCACCCCAGCCCGGCCCGCCTCACCTGGACCTCTGAGAGCTGCATCTCCCTGGCCAGCCTCTTCCGCTCAAGAGGGCTCAGGTACTGGTGGTGCTGGAAGACGCCCTCCAAGGTGCGGACCTGCTCCGTGGTGAAGGCTGTGCGGACACGGGGGGCCCGCAAGGTATTTGGCTCCTTACTCAACCCTGGCATAGAGAGTAAGAGCATTTGGCTGAGCCTGCCACCCCATGGGGCAAGCCCCGCCCACGGGTAACAGGGGAAGACAGCCATGTTGGGGGCTGGGCAGGGCAGATCTTCTCACCTGACAGTGACCAGCAGCCCTGCCGCTGCCTCCAGGTCACGTGCAGAAAGGGGCTCAGAGAGGTGACTCAGGGGAGAGGGGAATGCTACCAGCAGCTTGGGCCTGCCCTCCGCTCAGCTGGCTCAGCTCACTCAGTTCGGCCCCATCCCACACTTCCCTTCCAGAAGCCGGTTCCCAGGAGGCCCTTCCTGCAGACTTCCAGGCAGGTAAGGTAGAGTCCATTACATGCAAAGGCCTGGGGACCCACCCAGGGAACTCGGTCCCTGTCCTGGGCTCCGGCTCCTCAGCCAGCAGAGCCCAGCTCAGTTAATCCCCAGGCCCATCCTGGTCAAGTCTGTTTTCTAATTTCTACGTTAAGGAATGGGGCTGGCACTAAACAACCCCACAAGGTGGTCTGTGGTCTGGGTCCCAGGAAGGAGGCCAACGTGGGGAAACGAGCTCAACATTTAATGCAAGTCTGACCAAAATGCTCACTGGAGTTTCTGCGGAAGGAAGCGTATTTTACAAAATCTGTCTTCACCTTAGCCTGAAAGCACACGGTAGACCCGAAAAGCAAATGCCTTGTGGCGGGAAGGGCTGTAGAACTGGGATCAGGAAGGGGGTTGGGGGACAGGAATGGTTGGCTTTTTTGGGGTGGGGCAGGATAGCTGGGGAGAATACATTTAAATTTTCATTTTCCTGAAGTACAAAGTTACTCCATAAGGATCAGTCAAATTTTTAAAAATGAAAACTTACAATGTTAACCCCACTTTTAACCAAGTACTACCTTAAACCTAAAAGCGGCAACGATGTCACAAAGACTAAAACACAAACGCGGAGAACCTTTGTTCTCAGCAGACAACAGAGCATCTCGGCGGCCACAGACCGAAGTTCAGAGTTTCTGCAGGCACCCGGTCACCGCCACCCCTACAGCAAACCTGCAGGCTCTTTAAAAGACAGCTGTGCTCCAGGTGGCCTGAAATGGGCTTGAGCATATAGATGCTGAGCAGGCACCGGCTTTGCTGGAGGCAGGGGGGGTTGGCAAATCGTCTGGACTCCCGGAACTGGGTCCCCATGGTTGCCGGGCTGGAACACCAGGGGCACAGGTGCCCACGCCCGCGCTGTGTTTCAGTGAGCGTCCGGAATCAGGGCAGAGAGGTGCGGACAGGGACCCCTTGGACGGTCCCTCGGCACCAGGCCGGGGTGGGGGACAGGGACACAGCTGAGGAACGGGGTGACAAGGGAGGCAGAGGAGCCCACCGGGGGCTCAAAGAGAGAAAATCCCCGTCAAGGCTTTGGTTTCGAGGGAAGCTGCGCTCCAGTCAGGCGCAGGCAAGGCCTCCGCTGGCCCTCATGGAAACGTCCCTGGTCCTGACCTTGTCCGCACCGCAGCGCGGGGAGTTCAGCCGCCGGGCTCCTGGCCTTTCCCCACTCCCATCTCCACCTAGGAAGGAAGGGACCCCCCACCCGGACCTACCAGCCACGGTCCTCTCCGGCGCAGGCAGATCTGAGGACGTGGCGGCCTCTTTGATGCCGACGGCCTGAGGGGGCTCCCGGGCGCCGGATATCTGGCCCGGGTCAGGGAGGCTCCCCGGGGAGACGTCGGCAGGTCTGGGGGTGTGGGACGACCCTGAGCAGCTGCTCTGGGAGAGCCAGTCCACAGAGCCAAAGCTGGAGGGCTGCTGCTGGCCACGAGGTGGGGAGGACGAGAGGCGCATGGCGGCCAGGTGGGCCGGAGGGAAGGCCGGGCGGAGCTGGCCAGGCGCAGGAGCCACCTCCGGCCTCGCCGGGCGGCGGCGTTTATAAGCCCGGGAGGAGGGGCGGGAGCCCGGTTTGCATACACGGCTAATGCCCAGATAAGCAGGGCCTAATTGCCTTCGATTCAGAGACACAAAGGAGACCGTTCACACCTCCCCGGCTCCTCGATGTCTGGGGGAGGGGCGGGGCTGCGGGCCCCGGTTAAAGGAGAGGTGACGGTTCGGGATCGGTCACCTCCTTTCATCTCTCCCAACCCCCACCCCGCGGGCCGAGGCTGCTGGAAGGTAGGAGGGTCCCGCTCCACTCGGACCTGTCCTGAGCGGTGCCGGGCGACCTCTCCTCTCCAGGGGGACGCTGGCGCCTGTGCCCAGCCCGGACACCCGAGGGCGAGCAGGCTTCAGGCTGGGAGAGTCAGGGCGGACTCAGCCGGTGCCCGCGCGCTGCGTCCAGGCTGTGCGGTCGCGCAGGAACCGAGGGACGCTTTCCGGGGAAGAGACGCGGAGGGCTCGGGGACGGCGCGCGAGGACGGGAATGTCGGGAGGGGCCTCTCGGGGCACTCGTCCACTTCCAGCCCTAATCCAGCTCCTCTGGGGGACTCACTCCCGGGGCCATCGCAGCAGCCTCCGCATGCGGGCGCGGGCCGCTCCCTGACCCCATCCGGAGCTGGAAAGGCCGGAGCCACTGCCTCGCGCGGCGGGGTAGGAACTCCGCTTCGGCTGCGGGACTGGCGCGTCCCCGCCAAGCCGGGCTGTCCCCACCGTGGCCAGGGCGGGGGCAGAGCCGCCGGGGACTGTGGAGCCCAAACCTCACGCGGACGCCCTGAGCACGGGCTCCCGGGACGGTCATCGCGACGCGTGGCCGCTGCTCCCACGAACCTCAGTCCCGAGCTGTTTGCGTCTCCGCCTCCGGGGCGTCCCCGGGTCGCCTGCGCCGTCGGGGTGGGGCGCGGGGACCGAAGTGGCCGGGTGGGAGGCAGCCACGCCGCGAGCGTTCCCTCCGGCCTCGGACCAGCTCCCCGCGCGCCGGGACATACGGACTCGCGCTGCGCCCACGCCGAGGGTAGGACGGCGTCTTCTGCGCACTGGCTTGGGGTCCGCACGGCGTCTCCGGCGGCCGGGGTTAGGCGCGGGCGCAGGTCCGGCCCCCGAAGCCATGCGGGGTTTCGGCGCAGACAGGGTCCAGGGAGCGGCCCCGACTCCCGGCCAGGTCCTGACCGCGGTTGCCTCAGCGCCCACCCGGCTCTCCGAAATCACAAAGACCCGCGGGCCTCGCCCCACGGTTACGCCCAACCCAGCTATCCGAGCCTCCCGGGCTGAGAAAAGAGGGAGGAGCCCGGGAGGCGGGCGCTGGGGCGGGACCTCAGCTGGGAACAGGTGGGTCACAGGTGACGGGGTCCGGGAACGGACCGCGCCGCCCCCGACTCTGGTCTTCCTCGGACCCTGCCGGCCCAGTTAGGTCACTGGGCCCTCAAGGAGGAGGCTGGCAGGGGTGGGGGCTTTGGACGTGGCCTCGGAGGTAAAACCAGGAGGGCTGGGGGGCCAGGAAGGCGGCCTAGACCCCCTCCCCGCTTCATCTCCGGAGAGACCGGGTCACCCCCGGTAGAGGGGATTTGAGCCACTGCACAGGACCAGCAGAGTGTTCCGGCCAGGGGCAGCGAGGGCCCAGATGCCTACGGCCACAGGGCTGGCCCCGAGGATGCCCCACGAGGCAGGTACCCAGCCCTCCCGCAGTGGGGGCGGCCCTGCCACCTGGGAGCAGAGGCCGTGAGGGTGGGGGCTGCGGCGGGACGTTGCCTCAAAGTGGAGCAAAACACAGCACACCCTCACCTCCCACCCCGCCCCCCAAACACACACACACAACTTTCGACCGGCAGGGAAAAGGCCCAGAAGCATCCCTTACATAAACAGGAAACCACAAGCATGGATTTGTGAAACGCCAGCACCCAGCCTTGCATTTCTCCATTTCTAATTTCCTGAGGCCCCGGGCCACGGGGTCTCAGCCTCCTTCTGCACGTGGTTCAGCCCCCCCACCCCCAGCTCTGCATAGAGCTCCTCCTGCCAGTTTCCCAGCTCCCCCGCACCACCTCCACCTGAACCGCCCCCTCCGACCCCGCCAAGTCCGAAGGCAACCTCACCTTCACACCGCAGGGTCAGACAGCCCCTCTGTCCTGGGTCCCCACCCCAGACCCTTGCTGCGGCTTGGGTGGCCCCTCTCCCCTGGTGAGCGGCCCCCCCGCCGTGGCTCAGGCCCCCCGCCTCCTGCAGCCCGGGCCTCTCCCTCCACCCTCCCTCCAGGGCCCGCAGAGGCTGCTCTAGCCCAGGTCTGGGGTCACCAGAGCCTCCGCCTCGGAGCCTCCGTCGGCCCCCAGCTCTGGGACGCGTCCTGATGCGCCGCCATGGGTAGGAGACTTGGGCGCTCTCCGGCCTCCTTCCTCCCAGCCCCTGGGGCAGCCCAGCCCCGAGAATTGCGTCCCGCACGCCTCACAGCGTGGTCCCCGCAGGCGTCGCCCCATGCCCCACCCTCGGGGTCCAGGCCGGGCTGCGCTGGGCAGGGAAGTCCCGCGTCACTCCCAGGCTGGCAGCCCCGCCCCCACGCACAGCCCGGAGCCCAACTAGTTCCCGAAACGGGCTCCCCGCGAGTCCACGGCCTGAGAACGGGCACCGGACCTAGCGCGTGCTGCCGCCGGGTCCAGACCGCCCTGCTCCCGCCGGCCCCGTCATGACTCGCCCAAGCCTCCTCCGAGCACTCTGAGACCACCTGAGGGGGAGGCCCCAATCCCTCCCCAGCACCCGCTCCCGCGGCCTCGGCCTCCCTGACACCCTGACGTGCCCTCTTCCCGACACCCCCGCGCTCCCCCGCTCCCCACTCCCCCAGACATCCTGCTTCCTCCTCCCTGACACCCTCTTCACCCTCCCCTGGACATCCATGCTCTCCTCTAGACACCCCGCACGCCCCTCCCCGGCACCCCCACGTGCCCCCCTCCCCGACACCCCCATGTCCCCATTCCCCAACACCCCCACGCTCCCCACTCCCCTTGGCTTGTCCACTAGGGAGTGGTGGTGGTCTGGTGCGTGGGGGCTAAAGAAATGCTAAGGGCCAGGCGCTGTAGCTCATGCCTGTAATCCCAGCACTTTGGGAGGCCGCAGCGAGTGGGTCACCTAAGGTCGGGAGTTCCAGACCAGCCTGACCAACATGGAGAAATCCCATCTCTACTAAAAATACAGAATTAGCCAGAGGTGGTGACACATGCCTGTAATCCCAGCTACTCAGGAGGCTGAGGCAGGAGAATCGCCTGAACCTGGGAGGCGGAGGTTGTGGTGAGCCAAGATTGCACCATTGCACTCTAGCCTGGGCAACAAGAGCAAGACTCTATCTAAAAAAAAAAAAAAAAAAAAGAAGCGGTAAGCCAACTGTGCTCAGACACTGTTAAACAGCACACAGGAGGCTAATCCTGCCATGCCCGCAGAGTGAGTTACTTATTTTGGAGACAAGCTTTCACTGTTGCCCAGGCCAGAGTGCCTCATGTGATCACAGCTCACTGTAGCCTTGACCTCCAGGGCCCAAGTGATCCTCCTGCTTGAGCCTCCAGTGAAGCTGGGACTACAGGTGCGTGCCACCATGCCCAATTAATTTTTGCATTTTTTACAGAGATGGAGTTTTGTCATGTTGCCCAGGCTGGTCTCAAACTCCTGAGCTCAAGTAATTCTCCTGCCTCAGCCCCGCAAAGTGCTGGGATTACAGGCATGAGCCACCGCATCTGGCCCCTAGATTGATTTAAACAGCCAAAATATACTCCCTGCACCAGATTAGAAAGCATTAGAGGTCTGGGGCCTGCATGTTCAGATTAATTATTCTGATACCGGGCTCAGGAGGATCACAGCAGTTGGCCCCCGGCCCACTACCTGAGCAGGAAGGCAAATGAATTCTGCTTGGTGCCCCTAAATGGCTCCAACCCACACATGGGTCCTTCCTCTAGGGCCGAGTGTCCGGTAACCCCAAGTGATAGAGAGGCACAGCCCCCACCCTTAGAGTGTCGGTGTTTGCTGGGATGTGGCTGTCTGGACCTGGCCTTGCCGTCAGGCATAAGCTTCTGGAGCGACAGGGTCATGTAGGGTGCACCTAAGCTGTTTCAGACCCCACTGTGGCCCCAGCCTGTGACTCTGACCTTTGGGGGCTGTGTATGTGAAGGGGAATGTTTGCAAGCTTGGCTCATCCAACAGGTTTTTAGCAGCTTGGAGATTCTCAGGAGACACAGCAGGGTGGAGCTGATGCCAGACTTCTTTTTTTGAGACAGGTTCTCACTGTCACCCAGGCTGGACTGCAGTAACACAATCAGGGCTCACTGCAGCCTTGACCTCTTGTGCTGAAGCAATCTTCCCACCAGTTCCCCTGAATAGTTGAAACTACAGGTGCATGGCACCACGCCCAGCTATTGTTTTGATTATTCTGAGATGTGGTCTCACCATGTTGCCCATGCTGGTTTGGCACGCCTGAGCTCAAAGTGATCCTTCCGCCCAGGCCTCCCAGTGTTGGGATTATAGGCGTGAGCCACCGAGCCTGGCCTAGAGTGTCTTTTTTTTTTTTTTTGAGACAGAGTCTTGCTCTGATGTCCAAGCTGCAGTGCAGTGCAACCTCCGCCTCCCGGGTTCAAGTGATTCTCCTGCCTCAGCCTCCTGAGTAGTTGGGATTACAGGCTCATGCCACCATGCCTGACTAATTTTTGTATTTTTAGTAGAGATGGAGTTTCACCATGTTGGTCAGGCTGGTCTCAAACTCCTGACCTCGTTAGTGATCTGTCTGCCGCCTCTGGCTTTCCAAAGACCTGGGATTACAGACGTGAGCCACCGCGTCTGGCCTCAGAGTGTGTTTTTGTTTTTTGTTTTTTTTGAGACGGAGTTCTGTGTCCCCCAGGCTGGAGTGCAGTGGTGCAATCTCAGTTCACTGCAACCTCCGCTTCCTGGGTTCAAGCAATTCAATTCTCCTGATTCAGCCTCCTGAGTAGCTGGGACTACAGGCATGTGCCACTATGCCCAGCTAATTTTTGTATTTTTAGTAGAGATGGGGGTGCACCGTGTTGCCCAGGCTGGTCTCGAACTCCTGAGCTCAGGCAATCCACCCGCCTCAGCCTCCCAAAGTGTTAGGATTACAGGCGTGAATCACAACATCTGGTGCCTCAGTGTCTTAAATGAGGTGAGGCTTGCAGTCAGTTCTTGCAGGCGTGGTCTCACAGGCCTTCCCCTCAGACCTGGGCAAGCCGTTCATTTCCCAGGAGCTGCCATTAGCACTAGCGGGACCTATTCTTTCAGATCCCCAGAAAGGCATGTGTGGGAGGGGCTGCAACCCTACCACCCACAGGGAACCCCTCAGGACTGCTGGGTGCTGGGCCAATGGGGACCCCCAGCCCCATTTAGTTGCATGGCCCTGGGCAAGCCACTTGTCTTTCTGGATGGGCCCGCTAATTTGCAGGTATTGTTATGCCAGCGGAACTCCTACAGGCTACATTTGTATCTCCGGCTCCACCCAATCCCCCTTCTGACTCGGGTCCAGGGTGGGGCCCTGTATTGCTACTTGGAAATTGCTTCCTGGGCAGGTTTGCTTCGGTTCTCTCAAAACTGCAAGGGCCCTGCCCTCAGCCTCTGCCCAAGGATCACACCACAGCCGCTCAGGGCCTCCCTGGGCCCACCCAGACCAGAGCCACCTCCCTGGAGACAAAACCAGCATTCTCCCTGGAGCTGTGTGGCTCCTCTTCCTCTTTTGTTTCCCTGGACCTGGGAGAGTTCAGCCAGGTGGTTCAAGACTGCCCAAGGCTATGGGAGGACCTTGGGAATGCCCCAAGCTACTCCTGGGTCAAAGGGGGTTCTCTGCTGGGCAGTGTGGAGGCGGCCACCCTAACCCCCATCCCTGCATTGAGTCAAGGTGTGGGTCAGCCTCAGTTTCTCTACGGACCCGCAGCGGAACTTACCCTCCCCCCTCCGTTTTACTCAGTGGGGATCCCCAGGAGGGGCAGGGAGAGTCTGGTGTGGCCCTGATAAGCGGGTGTGTAACCAGGACCCGGCAGAAAGCACCACACCCACCTCCCTCGAGCCTGGAGTCCTGAGCCTACATCTGGATGTGCCCCACGGAGCTCTGTCCACACCTCAGGAGCGGGTGGGAGCCCCTCTCTGTGATGAGAGCGTTGCAACCCTGACCCGACCTTTGCAGCCCCAGCGCTTCCGGGCGCCACTCCCTCCCCGCCTCGAGACCCGCACTCCTACACAGCCCGGAGACTAGGAAAACAATCTTTTTATTGAACGTACCCAGGAGCGGGGGTGGGAAGGCAGCAGGAGGGATCAGGGCGGAGGGGCCTCGGCCTGGAGAGGGGAGGCTGGCCGCAGCCGGGACTCACTGGCATGGGTCCCTGAGGACCCCTCGCTCGGCGGCCGCGCTGCCCAGAATGAAGCCCACGGCCAGGGACACTGTCTGGTCGAAGGCGCCGCGCAGCTGCTCCACGTGCTGGTTCAAGGTCAGCAGCTGGTCGCGCAGCGGGCCCAGGATGTTCGCGATGTCGCCCAGGTGCCCCAGGGTCTGCAGCAGGGCGGTGTTCAGCGACGGGGGCGCGGCCGGAGGGTGCGCGCAGTCCTCGGGGCGGCTGGGCGGCGAGTCGGGGTCTTCACGGGCCGGGGACGGCGGCGGGGACCCCGGGCCGCGGACGGGTGTGCGGTCCTCGGGGATGCAGGCGGCGAGGGCGGTTGGGGCGGGGGCTGGCGGGGATCTGGGGGCCCGGGAGGTGTCCGCAGACTTCGGCGGGGACGGGCTGAAGCGGAGCGTCCAGGCGGGGTCCGCGTCGGGGTCGCGGGCAGTGGGCAGCGGAGTGGCGTCTGGGATCGCGGAGAGGGCGGTCGGGCGGGGATTCGGGGGGCGCGCCCGCCCCTCCCCCGCAGCCCTCGGCCGCCCCCGGTCCTTCCGGAGCCCTCTGCCCCATCCGGCCCCCGAGCCCCCCCACCCGCTTACCTGGTTCGGCCGGAGCTGGCGCGTGCGCGCTGGGGGCCGGGCGGCGGCCGCGCTGGGGGCGCCCGGACCCGGGGGAGCGGCGGCGAGGCCGTTTGCGCCCGTTGTCGCCCAGCAGCCCCATGAGCTTTCGGATCTGCTCGTCGAAGGGCCCGGGCGGCTGGCCGTGCGCCTCGCGAAACTTGTCCTTGAGAAACTTGTAGCGGCGGCGACACTGCGCGGGGGTGCGGCGCACCTGCTGCCGGGCCAGCGCGGCCGACACGCGGCGGCAGATGGGCAGGGCCTGGCGGCGGTCCAGGAGCAGCGCGCGCCACACGGCCGGTTGCAGCAGCGTCCCCAGCAGCAGCTCCGTCTCCTGGGCGCTCCAGGGCGTGCGCTGCGCCGAGCCCGGGGACACTGGCAACCCCAGTTCCCCCAGCGCACTGGGCGAGGCGGGCCTCCGAGGCGGGGTCCCCGGGACGTCTCCGGGCGGCCGCGGCTCGGGGTCGGGGCTGGCGGGCGACGGCGGCGCGGGGGGCGCGAGCGGGGGCGGCCTGCGGGGCCGCAGCAGCATCCCTGGGCCGGGGCGCGACGCGCGAAGATGGAGAGGGGGTCGGACGCCGCCCGGGCCGCCCACACGCGTTCTGAGCATCCGGCGCCGCCGTCCAGCCGTCCGAGCCGGGTCTACACGACCCTCCCACCGCCTCCGCCCCGCCCAGCGCGCCCCGCCCCGCCCGCCCGCCGGGTCCTAAGGGGTCCGTCCTGGCGCCGCGGCCGGGAAGACAGAGCAAAGCCTGGCTTCGGTCGGAAACAGAGTCCCCAGTGGTTCTGTCCTTAACGGAGGTGCTGCGATGCCCGAGCCCCGTTCGTTTTTAGCCTGTGCCGAGCCTCCCCCCGCCCCCTGTCGAGGTGTGTGCGGAGCCCCTCCCGCTCCGGAAGGCGCTGGCGCCCCCTTGTCCGGACCCCAGTACTGCCCCCCCGCCCCCCGGGTTCAGCACCTGCACGCCAGGGGTCCCGAGGACTGGGTGGAAGGAGAAGCCACGCCAGCCGCGGGAATGGGTGTCGGAGTTCACGGGCTCTGCAGAAGGAACTTTTATTTATTTATTTATTTATTTTTATTTTATTTTTTTTTGAGACGGAGTCTTGCTCTGTTGCCCAGGCTGGAGTGCAGTGGCCGGATCTCAGCTCACTGCAAGCTCCGCCTCCCGGGTTTACACCATTCTCCTGCCTCAGCCTCCCGAGTAGCTGGGACTACAGGCGCCGCCACCTCGCCCGGTTAGTTTTTTGTATTTTTAGTAGAGACGGGGATTCACCGTGTTAGCCAGGATGGTCTCGATCTCCTGACCTCGTGATCCGCCCGTCTCGGCCTCCCAAAGTGCTGGGATTACAGGCTTGAGCCACCGCGCCCGGCCGAGGGCGTCCTTTTTGTTAATGGAGGGGCGAGCCTGGATGTGCGAGCATGGTTTCCAGAGTCTGTTCTTTTAGGCTGTTTGCAGTCCTCACCAGAAGCGAGTGTTTCCTGCCCCGGTGGGTACGTTGTCTTGTTTGCACGGCCTGGGAGTTTTGGGGGCAGCTTTTCTCCTGGCAGGGCCTGAGTTGTGACACACGTCTGGCAGACCCAGGCCTTTCTCTGCAACATCAGAGGGTGTCGCTGTGGACCGGCAGGTCGGTTTTCAGTCCTGGGCCGAGCACCTCGCGCACCTGGAGTCCTTGTGAGCGCCTGTAAGGGGCCTTCGTGTGGCCATGAAGGAAACCAGCTCGACCTGCAGAGGTCACCTTGGGAACCCACAGAGTGGCCACACAGCAGCAGCTGGTAGAAAGGACTTTATTCAGAAATTGGTGCCAGGACAGGAGGAAGCCATGCGGACAGCCAGCTGAAGCCTGAGCCCAGTGCTCCCCTGAGGTCAGTGCTGACCGCTGGAATGTTGATTTGCACTGGGCACTATCTTTGTTAAATACAAAATCTGAAAATGCGGGCGTGGGTCTGCAGAACATAATCCTCATAGAAAAGCCTAAAAAAAGTGAACTGCATTTCGTGGCCAGGACGCCGACTTCCTCTCATGTTGCATCGAACCAGGGCCCGGATGTCTCCGGTGAATTTATGTGGGAAAACACGTCTTGACATTAAAAATGCAGCGGTTTGTTACAAGTCAGTTTTCCTAGAAATGCCACTAGCTGGCTGCTCTAAAGAATGGCTAATTCTAAAACTCAAAAGCACAACCCTGCGTCTTGTGGTGATTGGCACCGCGAGAGCCACACTGAGCTGGGGCGGTGCCCGGGGCTCTGGCCCCCAGCTGCAGAGGCCAGTGTGGATCTGACCGTGCGGGTCTCCCACGGCCCTGGTCGGGGACTCCACACCAGCTGCCCGGGGTCCGAGAACCTGGGCAAGGGCTCGGAGCCATGGAGGCAGCGCACTTCCTGTCTCCTCTGGCGAAGCGTGAGTGCGTGGCGAGCTGTGGAGGCAGCGCTGCGGGCGTACATGCATGGCTGCTGGAGGTGGTGGGCAGCGGTGGCCCCGGGGCACGAGATGGGTGGGGGCACTCTCAGGGACCGGGACCCTCGCCGCAGAGCCTCTGCCTTGGATCTGCTATGAGTGTCCTTTCCAGGAAGCGGGGCCTTTGTCTGGGTGCGGCTGCCTCACCAAGGGCTGTTCTAAGCTGGGGGGCTCTGGGCCCTTGGGGAGCAGACCCAGCCCAAGGTGCCTGCTCCAGCAGCAGGCCTCGGGCACCTGGGGGTCTGGGCTGGGGAGGAGGGCCACCGGGCAGGGGAGGGGGACGGGGGTTCTGGGTCTGGGTTGTGGAGGGTGAACCCAGGCAGGGTCTCGGACAGGAGGTCTCGGAGACCCTGGGAGCTGTAGTTGCCGTGCCGCTCAGAGGTCAGCTTTGGTCCTCCGTTGCTCAGCCCACTGAGGCTGGCTCAGAAACCTGCTTAGGGAGGAGCTGCTCTGAAGCCTGTTGAGTCGGCGGTGGGGGCTGTTGCTGTTTTGTGGGGGCGTCGCTGAGAGCTGGGTAAGGGCCACTTATCTGTGTATGAGAGGCGCGGACAGAGGCACGGACAGGGGCGTGGACAGAGGCGCGGACAGAGGCGCAGACAGGCACAAAACTCCTGGGAAGTTGTCTTTCATTTTCATTTTTAAATTTAGCTTTTTAATTTCAGCAGAAACACGCAAACCTCCAAGACTCTTGTGCCCGTCCTGGCTCCGTCTGCTGGGAGGAGACCAGCTCTGATTGTCCCTATGGGGTCCCCGAGTCTCCACCTCCCTCCCTGTCCAGCTCCCCAGGGCTTGGGGGCAAAGGGGCCTGGATAACGGCCGGGCCTGAGACGTGGCTTCTGCCTCCCGGCCCGCCCCCCGCAGTTGGGTTTGGATTTGGAATTCCACACCAGGCCCAAGCTCGGCTACTGGAATGTGGCCTTCATCCTCCGTAGCTTGTCCTGGATCTTCCGTGAGTGCTTCTCGCTGGAGACCTGATGGAAGTTGGCCCTGCTGTCTGCAGCCAGCGTGGAAATGTCCGCACCGCTGAAGCGGGCAATCCTCTGCCTGAGGTGCGACTGGAGCTTGGGGTCGGGGCTGAAGGTGTAGGGGTTCTCCTGGAATGCGTGCACCTGGCTCACCACCTTCGCGATGTTCCTTCCGTTGGGGAAAGAAGAGACGTTAGTTTGCACAGGGCCGGGGCGCAGCTTCCATGTGGAGGGAGTCCCCCCACGTTCTCAGGAATCATTTGAACTAAACCTTTTCACCGTGTGAACACTGAAGGGCGTGTTTTCTGTATTTATTGGTGAGGCCGAACCTCACGTCACTGCTCAGACCTTTCCGTCTAACTGTCCATCCATCCACGTTTCAGTCCACACACACTTATGGAAACCCCACAGGGTCAGGCTTGTCCGTGCCAAGCGTCCCAAGAGGAGTCAAGCCCAGTCGGCCGCAGGGGCTGCAGCTGAGAGGACGAGGCAGGCAGGGAACTCTCTGCCGCCGTGCGGAGCGTCCACATCTGGAAACCGCCGTGGCCGGGGCCAGGGCCGGGTTCCCGGGAGAGCTGGCTGTTGAGTGACCAGCTACCATGGGATATCACGGAGACAACCGGCCCGTCAGGAACAGGAGCCCTCGGCCGGGCCTGGGAACGCTGGTGCCACAGACAGACGCCCTCTCCTGATTTTGGATGGAAACGCCGCACGCCCAGTGTGAGGGACAAAGAAAGGGATGTCCATCACGTCAAAGAAAGGGCAAGCCTGGATGTGCGTGTGCACGCGCACACGCACGTGCACACGCACATACACGGACACCGGGAAGAGCACGCCTGGTTGGGCTCTAAGAGGCACGAGGATGCTGGGACGGGCAGATCTGGAGGCGCCCACATAGGCACGTGGATGCTATGAAGAGCAAGCGCCAGTCTTGGCTTGTTTTCTTTCCTGATTGCGCATCACTTTACGTTTTGTTTTTTATTTTGAGATGGAGTCTCGCCCTGTCACCCAGGCTGGAGTGCAGTGGCGTGATTTCTACTCACTGCAAGCTCCACCTCCCGGGTTCACACCATTCTCCTGCCTCAGCCTCCTGAGTAGCTGGGACCACAGGCGCCTGCCACCACACCCGGCTAATTTTTTTTATTTTTAGTAGAGATGGGGTTTCACCGTGATAGCCAGGATGGTCTTGATCTCCTGATCGCTCGCCTCAGCCTCCCAGAGGGCTGGGATTACAGGCATGAGCCACCGCGCCGGCCTTTTTTTTTTTTTTAAAGACACTGTTTCACTCGTCACCCAGGCTGGAGTGCAGTGGTGTGATCTCAGCTCACTGCAGCCTCTGCCTCTCGGGTTCAAGTGATTCTCCTGCCTCAGCCTTTTGAGTAGCTGGGATTACAGATACCAGCTACCACACCTGGCTAATTTTTAGTATTTTTAGTAGACACAGGGTTTCACCATGTTGGCCAGGCTGGTCTTGAACTCCTGATCTCAGGTGATCTGTCCTCCTCGGTCTCCCAAAGTGTTAGGGTTATAGGCGTGAGCCACCACACCCGGTCTACTGAGGGTTACAGGTGTGAGCCACCCAGCCCAGCCTACCTTAAGTCTTTAACTTCTCTTTTGCTGACTTGGGTTTTCTGATCTCTTACAATGAGCATACACTTATGGCATATTGTAAACGTTTTTCGATTGGTGCCTATCTAAGAAGGGGACCTTCACTTGTCAGGTTGGGGATCCATGGGCACCTGGTGCACTGGGCATTGCTCCCCAAGTGGGGCCGTCTACCGTGGAGGAGGGTGGAGCTGCCGTGGCCTGAGCAGCCTCCACCTGACCGTGTGTGGACAACGGCGGGCGACGAGAAGAGACGGGACGGTGGGAGATTGCGTCTTGAGGGAGAGGGTGAGGCTTGGGGCTGTGGGCACCTGAAGGCCACTGGACACAGGCCTGGGCCTCCAAGGAGAGGCTGGCCCATGTCCCTTACCACGTGGAAGAGCCTGCGTGGCCTGGGACGTGAGCCTTGTGGGTCATGGTGGTGGGTTTTACAGCCAGCCCCAGTCTATGCCTCCCAGGTGGTTGGTCCCAGGTGCTGGGCAGGTGGACGGCAGGCCCCAGGCTGAGGATGGATCCTGGGTCCACGTGCACGTCTCTAGGGAGAGGGGTCTGAGGGGGAGCAGGGACACTGTGGCACCCAGGGGTCAGGGCAGGTTGCTGCCGGGTAGTCTCTGCTGCAGAGACCCTCAGGGTGGGGTGGGAAGTGTGCCTGGGTTGCAACGCAGGGGTCCCTAGGGACCACGGGGAGTGTTTTGGGGCCATGGACGGCAAGAGTGCAGGAAATCTCTAAATTTGCAGAGAAGAAGGTGGCTGGAGGTTATCTTGGGTAAAGGGAGGTCTGAGGCTGTGAGTGCCAAGTGAGGGGCAAGGTACCCAGGCTTCTGAAAAACAGGGACAGGAAGAGAGGTACCACCTGAGCCTGCCCCTCCTCACCTGAGCTTGCTCCACCTGTGGGCCCCGTTGGTCATGGTGAAGCCGCCTGTCTCCAGCTGCTGGATGTGCATGGCCAGGAGGTGGGCCGAGGGCAGGGTGGGCTGTGCCCGGAAGCGCCGCCCTTCCATCAGACACAGGCTGTCGCTCTTCAGGAAGACCTGGTGGTCCAGCCGGGGCGTGGGCCAGGGAGAGACAGGGCGTGGTCAGTGCAGGAGCCTCGCCGGGGCCAGTGCAGCCCAACCAGGCACAGCTGGTCCTGTGTTCTCCACACACGGGGTCTACCTGGCTGTCTGAATTAGCTTCCAGTCCTGAATGTGCGTGGATGGTTGGACTTGGCTCACACCTGCAGGGTCTTAAGCTTGCACGGCCCTGACAGCCGCTGGGAGGCTTTGCGCCTCCTGCTACTGAAATGGTGAGTCCCTGTCTTTGCTCTCTGCTGGACTCCAGGAAAGTGCCACGTGACCCAGCTACCCAGCTTCTTCCCTAAATGAGACCCTGGCCAGTGCAGGGCCCGCATCTGTGTGTCCAGCAAGGACAGGCAGGAGCCCTCCCACCTGCGGACAGCTGTGGCTGGGACCTGAGGCCGAGCTCTGAGACCCAGGACGGGACAGGCTCTGGCTGCTGTGGGGCTCGTCTGTGTCATTCTGGGGGATGCCCCCTTGCTTCCAGCGGCACTTCCTTGTTCATTATCTCACGAGGCCACCCCTGCTGTCCTGGGGGAGATCCAGGTTGGTCAAGCTCAGGCCCCAGCCACAGACCTCAGTTCTGTCCTTGGGCACCTGTGCTCTGTGGGAGGCACTCAGACCAGCAAGTCCCCGTGGCTGAGCAGGGGGGACACCTTTGCACAGGTGGCAGCAGAGGCCCTGCCGGGAGATGACTCCTGGGCCTCAGTGAGGCCACCCCGGCTGGGCCACCTGCACACACTCAGTGGTGCCCGCGTCTGGGTGCGGCAGACTCTGCAGAGCAGGTCGTTTAGGAGGGGGCCTCGGTGGACAAAAGCCGCAGGCCACGTAAAGTGCTGGTACCTCCACAGCTTTCAGCTCCTCCATGATCTCTGCTATCTTTGCAGGCAGAATTCTCCAGGCCTGAAATGAAAGCACGGGTGAGACTCCTGCGGCTGTGCGGGTGCCCACCCCCGCCTCGGGGCCCGAGGGGGACGCACGGGGGACTGCCTCACGGCCAGGTGCTCCAGCCCACTCAGGATCTGCATGGCTGTCGCGAAGTTTCTCTGCTCATAGCAAGATTTTGCAATCAGCAAAAATTTGGACAGCAAGTTCACCTGCAGCTGCAATGAGAAAATGAGACATTCAGCGTCTTCTGGTTTAAGATGAACAAAGAGAATATTTGAGAACCTGTTAAAATCACCCAGCGCCAAGACAGAAGAGTGTGTGCTGCATCACATGTGTGGAAAGGAAGCGGCCGTGTGGACGCAGGTGAGCGGTGGCCGTGGCCGTGGGGGGGCTGGGCTGGCAGGATGGGGTGGGCATGACTTGAAACAAAACAAAATAAAAGCAATGCCTGATACATGGAAAGATTTGAAAAGAAGTCCACCCTCCCTTCTCAAAAGCAAGATTGTGCCAGGACGCACCTCCCCAGGCAGCTTCAGGACTGGAGAAGGCGTCCCCACCCAGGGAGAGGCCGCTGTCATGTCCACAGGCAGATGGGGAGCCACAGGCAGTTCCTTCCCACCCCCCCAACCCTCCACGCTGAGCCCGTGGCAGGAGTGTTTGGGTGCAGTCCCTGGGGGGTGCCTGAGTGTCCCCCCTCCTCCGGGGCTCTGGCTGGCGGTGATGACCCGGCCGGCTTTGGTCCTGGCTGTGATGACCTGGCTGGCTTTGGTGGGAACAATCATCGGTGGTGAATGCCCCACCCAGCAGGATTCGTATTCTGAGCTGTCCCGAGGGGCTGCGTTCTCGGATCCACTTTTAGGGCTTCAAGATTCTGGAGAACTCAGCTGACCCCTCCTGTTGGAGCTGCCTGTCCCTGAGGAGTCACCTTGGCCTGGGCCGTCCTTCGGTGGAAACCAAGGCTGCACAGTCCAGCTGGATGCCGTCCCCTGGCTCAACTCCTTTTTTTTTTTGAGACGGAGTCTCGCTCTGTGGCCCAGGCTGGAGTGCAGTGGCGCGATCCCGGCTCAGTGCAGCCTCCGCCTCCTGGGTTCAAGTGATTCTCCTGCCTCAGCTTCCCAAGTAGCTGGGACTACAGGCGCCGCCACCACGCCCAGCTAATTTTGTATATTTAGTAGAGACGGGGTTTCCCCATGTTGGTCAGGCTGGTGTGGAACTCCTGACCTCGTGATATTCCTGTCTTAGCCTCCCAAAGTGCTGGGATTACAGGCGTGATAATTTTTGCATTTTTATTAGAGATGGGGTTTCACCATGTTGGCCGGGCTGGTCTTGAACTCTTGACCTTGTGATCCACCCGCTTCAGCCTCCCAGAGTGCTGGGATTACAGATGTGAGCCACCGTGCCGGCCCCCGGGCTCGACTCGTCTGCAGGGACCCTGTGCAGCTGAAGACGCCTGAGACGATCCTGGGCTCGCCCTGACTGCGGCCCCAGCTCTCCTGCCTGAGTGCCTTGAGAGGGGCTTGAGAAGTATTTACCGGATACACTTTCTATGCTGACGTCTCAGTCTGTCTCTTCATCGGTTTAAATAGATGCAAAGTGTGTAATTTTGAGATAAAACTGTTTCAGCACCCTTTTTCATTTTTGTCTTAACCTTTTGATTTTTAATTGTAGGAAGCACGTAGAGGATTTACCCTTGTAGCCTTTTCTAAGTGCGCGGGTCAGCCGTGTTACTACGTCCACGTTGAGCAACAGATCTCTGCGACGTTCCATTGTCCCAAACAGAAACTTGGTCCCCGTTCAGCATGAGCTCCCTGCCCCCACTCCCAACCCCCGGCACCTGCCCTGCTGCTTTGTCTCCAGGAATCCGGCACTTCCAGGTGCCTCGTGTACGTGGAGCCGTACGGTGTCCGGGCTTCATGACTGGCTCATTTCCCTGAGCCTGAGTCCCTGCCGCAGGTGTCAGAATTTCCTTCCTGTTAAGGCCAAGTAAACTCTCAAGATACGAAGAGGCCACATTTTCTTTATCTGTTCTTCCCTCCATGGACATGGGGGTGCCTCCACTTCTTGGCTATGGTGTTCCATACTTTTAAACAAATCTGAAGAAACCAAAGCCCTATTTTGCTTTCAAATTCCCCAATCTTATATTTTGTCTTTTTAAGATAGGGTCTCGCACCGTCGCCTAGGCTGCCATGGTGACTTCAGCTCACTGCAACCTCTACCTCCGGGGCTCCAGTGATCCTCCCACCTCAGCCTCCCGAGGAGCTGGGATTCTAAGTGTGCGCCACCAGCCTGGATACTTTTTTATATTTTCAGTGGAGACGGGGTTTCGCTGTGTTGTCCAGTCTGGTCTCAACTCCTGGGCTCAAGCGATCTGCCCTCCTCAGTCTCCCAAAGGGCTGGGGTTACAGGCATCAGCCGCCGCGACCGGCCTGCATTTTCTTAAGGTGAGAAATTTTACGCTGCTTTTTCCTGCGCTTCTGTCTCCACCTCGCCTCCCTCCGGACGTCGTCTAAACGGAGCCACCGAGACATTGTCTGAACGGAAACACTGATCCTCCGTTTTCTTAAGGTGAGAAATTTTACTCTGTTTCTTCCTGCCCTTGTCTCCACCTGGTCTCCCTCCAGGCATCGTCAGAATCCCCGAGCGCTTTTACTGACCACTGCTGCCCTCTGTGCCAGATTCTGTATTTTAACAATTTTCTGGAATCCTGAATTTACAAATAGGAAGCTCAGTGTCCTGGAACATTCCGACAGCCCAGCCATTGATACACAATACGTCAAGACATCGTGTATCTAACACTCGTTAGACGGGTGAGTGTGGTCTAACACACGAGTGGGTCTCCGGCGAGGTCTGTCCGCTCCCACGTGGAGGTGAGGGGCCTGTCCTGAGTGATCCACGGCTCCCTTTTGCTAACGGGGATGTGGCAGGAGTGCCGAGCTCTGTCCCGGCCACGCTGGGCGCCGGCAGCCCTGGGTGTGAGCCTGCACAACTCCTGCCCACCCCACAGACCTGGACACGGGCACGTGACCAGGCGAGCAGCCTCCTGGAGACCCTCAGGCAGGGCCCCGCAGGCTCGAGCTGGGCCTCAGGCTGGGAGGGGCGGTCCTCCACCCGCTGGGGCAGCTCGGGGTGAGGGTGCGCCCAGGACGCTGCGGGTTGGCCGGGTGTCGGCCAGCTGTCCTTGTGCTCATCCTCACGAAGCCTGGCCACGCGGGCTGTGTGTGAAGGCTCTGGTTTAGGGAAATCACATTTTGATGTCCCTCATGGTCCCACTGGGAAAACCGTGGATCAGAGCAAACGGGCAACCAGGCTCCCTGTTCCCATGTCCCGTGCTGGTGTGCCCTGGTAGTAAGTCCCCAAAGCTGGAAAATTCTCCCCAAGGGAGGAGAGAAGGCGGCGCCTCTGCCTTCCTTTACAGGCCCCGGAGTTGCCTGTGGCGTTGGAGGGGCGTGAAGGAATAATAGGAAGGGAAGCTCTGTCTACCGTGGAGGTGGCTTTGCCGCCTGGCAGGGAGGTACTGCACCTTGGTGGACTGTGAGCAGCTCCCGGTTCCCCCAGAGCCTTCGGCCCACTCTGGGACAGCAGCAGGGACAGCAGTGATGGGGTTCATGGCCGGGAGTCCTGTTCCTTGGGCCCAAGTTTGCTTTCAGAGAGCTCTGACCTAGGAGGGGGTGGGTGTCCACCCGTGGGCCGAGGCTGCCACTTCCCTGCTGTGGGGGAGGGGCCCTGTCATCCTGAGTCTTCCCCAGCCCACGACAGCCAAGCCCCAGCTGAGCTCAGGTGTGAGGAGATCAGAGGCCTCTGTCATAGGGTGTCTGTCCGCTGGGTGAAGGTGCAGACCCCCGGGGCTGGGGGACTCTGACCTCCTGAGAACCTGTGGACCCTGATGCCTCCTGGGCAGGTGGGCCACGTGAGGGATGAGCTGGTCAAGGCAGGTGACTCTCAGGGCCGCACAGGGCCCTGCCTGACAGCAGGTGGGGCAGGTCAGGCGAGGAGCCCTCAGTCCAGCCCAAGGCCCACAGGACCTAGAAGAGGCGGAGACTGGGCCCTGGCGCTGGAGCTTGACCTTGACCTTGGTCCGACCACGGAGCTGATTTGTTCCACAGACTGAGAACCCACAATGACCTTCCGGCCGGGAGGAGCCCCGGGTGGCGTCACAAACACCAGCCCAGGGGCCAGGCTCAGGCACGGAGGGGATGGGGCCCCGGGGTGGGGTGGGGTGCTGTGGCAGAGCCCAGTGCTGGGGGTGGTGCATGAGGGACCTGTGTGGTGAGCACAGGTAGGGGTAGTAGGAGTGGTGGGTGCAGCTTGCCCTGGGTCTCCAGGTGGCCCACAGCGGAGGATCACCCACCACTGAGGGGAGCCATCTGTGGCTGCAGATAGGGACAAGGCTGGAGACGTGGCTGGGCACATGGAGATGTGGCTGTGGGCGTGGCTGGGCACGTGGACATGTGACCGTGGACGTGGCTGGGCATGTGGACATGTGACTGGGCATGGCTGGGCACGTGGACATGTGACCGTGGACGTGGCTGGGCACGTGGAGATGTGACTGGGCATGGCTGGGCACGTGGAGATGTGACTGTGGACGTGGCTGGGCACGTGGAGATGTGGCTGTGGACGTGGCTGTGGATGTGACTCTGGACGTGGGAGGCATTGCTGGGGGAGAGCTGGGAGTGCAGCTGACCCCCTTGCCCCCTGTGCCCTGCTCCCCTCAGCCTTAGGTCCGGTGTGGCTCCGAGGGACATGGAGTTGGGTTCACTGCATTGAGAGAGGATTCAGGCCATGGCCTTAACAGGAGGCACTGCCACCCCCGGGCAGGTGGGTCCCACACCCCGTGTTGGCCTCGGAACTATAGGGTGCCCACCTTGGAGGTGTGGCTGGTCACAATCTCTGCAGCCACCCAGGTGCTGACGTCATCCGCGTTTCTTAGAAGCTGTAACAGATACTTGTCCTGAACGTAATTGGGCAGAAATAAGCTGCAGGTTTTGGCCGAAAGAGACTCAGAAGAGCTGGCTCTGGAAGAGAAATGTGGCCCCGTCACCCCGGAAGATGTACAGGTGGCCCTGCCCGGCCCTGGGGCTGCTGGTGCAGAGTGTGCTGGGGTCGGGCCCCGAGGCTGCTCCGACGGGCAGACACCACTCTCTTGCGTCTCCAGAGACAACAGGCATCTCCTACTGGTCAGGAGCGTCCATGAGACTCTTACAGGGAGCCCCTGAGACCCTCCACCGCCGCTCCCAGCCAAGGGCCCCGGACGCTCACTTGGGGATGGCGGTGCTCTTGTCCATGACGCCCAGGGCCCGTGAGTTCAGGAAGTGGACCGGGTGGCACTTTTGAAACAACTCCTGCCCAGACCATGGAAACAAGGTTCAGGCTTCCATCCCTTAGGGCCTTGTGGCCAAGGCAGGGTCCCAGGGAGCCAGGGAGGGTGGGGGTTTTCTGGGGGCCATCTCTGCAATCCCAGGTTCAGTGCCCACCCAACAGTCCACAGGGCTCCCCATGTGCTTGGCCCCCAGGGGCTCATGGCGTCCAGGGCAGCCCTCATGACAGCAGGTGGGTCACTAGGTTGGCATCACTGCTACGTGATGTGGGGTCCCGGGATGGCAGGGACCTGGGAAGAGGCCACCTGAGGACTGGCTGGGGTGGTGGCAGAGATGCTGGGCAGGGCCCTGGCAGCTGGGTGGGGGCACAAGGAACTGGGTTGGTCCAGCTCTGGCAGAGGGGCTGAGGGGAGAGACTCAGCACCCCATATGGCCCTCAGGGCGTCCTCTAGTGCCTGTGAGGCCAGAGTGCTGGGCAGAGGCAGGACAAGCCCCAGCGGGCAGTGGTCTGGAGAGGAGGACTCACAGCTGCCTGGACCTGTGCACCTGATCGCCACCCCCAACCTGTGCACTCGGCAGCTGCCCCTTCTCTGCCCGTCTGTTCCTCTGGGAAGCAGCTGCTGAGGGCCCTGTGGGCGCCGAGTGTCTCCGGGCCCCGACTCGCAGGTGGCCGGGGCACGGATCCTTGTCCTCCTCACCTGCTGTAGCAGCGTGAGCTGGCTGAAGAGCTGGTGAGTGCTGTACTCGGTCAGGAAGTACGGCCCCTTCTCGCTGGTCTTGGCGCAGGGGCCGTAGAAGTCCTCGAGGAAGCAGGGCTTGGGCAGGGCCGCGGCGATGGTGTAGGGACGCTCCTTGTGCGGCGGCAGCACCAGCCCGTTGCCTCGGGGCAGCCTCCAGGGGAAGCTCTGCAGGGCAGGCCAGGCACTGAGGGGCCCAAGCTCCGTGTCCCCTCCAGGTCAGGGGTCCAGGGAGGCAGGGCGGGGTGAGGACCAGGTCAGGTCCAAGTCCAGGACTCCTCAGACTGGCCCAGCCAGAGACAGAGAGCAGCCTGCCCACCCACAGCTGTGCTGGCACAAGGATGCCTGTCCTGGTCACCTCAGCAGGTCCCCCAGGGGCAGGATGCTGAGGTTTAATGGAAAGGGCATTTATCTCCCCACACTGGCTGCTTCCACCTTAGTCTCTGGCCCGAGGGTCAGAAGGTTGGGGTCAGTCACAGCAGGACCTCCTCACCTGAGCACCCGGGACAGGGCAGGAGGTGCCAGCCCAGCAGGGCTGCCTGTGAGCGGGAACATGGAGGGTATATGTGAATGTGCACGTGTGGATGTGAGGCTGCATGCATGTATGTGTGCATGTGTGAAGGTGCACACGTGTGTGCATGTGTGGATTATGTGAGTGCGTGTGTGCATGTGGATGTGTGAAGGTGCGTGTGTGTGGATTGTGTGAGTGCACGCAGGTGTGCCCGTGTGGATGTGTGTGATGTGCACAGGTATGTGCACACAGGTGTATGTGCACACGTCTTTATGTATGCATGTATATGGGTGTGCCCATGTGCACGTGTGTGTGTGTGTGTGTGTGTGCTCAGCTCAGGGAGCCACATCCGCCTGTCCACGGAGGCCCTCCCCTGAGAAAGGACCCCACCTTCCTGGAGATGCCGTCCTCTGAGAGCCTCTTACAGAGGGCGTTGAAGGGTCTGGCATCCTCCTCGGCCTCCCTGGGGTTCTCCAGGTCTGTGCTGCGAGGGCTGCCCTCGGCCCGCCGGTCCATGCCCACCTCCAGGAGGCCCAGCAGGTGCTTGGCAGAGCCGTCCAGGGGTAGGATCTAGGCAGAAGCACGGTGGTGGTGGGGTCACTGCCACCTTCTGGAGGAGGGTGGCACCTCCCGCTGTGGGAGCCCAGGGTGCGTCTTCCCAGCTCGGCGCCACAGTCACCTTGGAGGAGATGAAGTCCTCCAGCTTCCCCAGCAGCCCGCTGTTCCGAGTGAAGTCCACGGTGTAGCAGTCCTCCACCCAGGCCTGCAGGACGCAGAGGCTCCGCCTGTAGATCTTGGTGAAGGTCGAGGTGGGGTCCTGGTGGGCCCTGGAGACGCGGGGGAGCTGCTGAACTGCCAGGATGTGGGAGTCGGGGGCAGAGGCCCAGGGGCTGCGTGCGGTTCTCCCGGAGAGGCAGTGTGGGACCAGGCTCCATGAGTGCAGGGGGGTTAGGGGGCTGGGGGTCTTCTGTGGGTCCCTCCCCCGAGGCAGGCTGGCTGGCTGATGGCCTAAGGTGTCCAGCCTGGGCATGTGGGGGCAAGGGGGTGCATGGCATGTCCTGGGGGGGCATCAGGTCAGCCCAGAGAGGCAGAGCCCCTCCCCCCCTCGGCCTACCACCCCTCTCCTGACCCCAGCTGCTGGCCATGGGTACAGAGGGAGGCTGGGGGCCGGCAGGACCCTCTGCTTGGTGCTCCCCGTTCCCCCCAACTGACCTTCTAGCTCTCACTGCCTGCCCACCTGCCCACCTGCCCTCCGCTTCCCTCCCGGGCCAGCAGGAAGAGACCCCGACTCCTCCCCCAGATCCCCCCCCAGAGCTCCCAGGTGCCCAGGCCACTGCCCTCCTGCCCCAGCTGCTTTCTCAGCATCCCTGTGTGTCCCCACCTCCAGCCAGACTTCCCTGGCCCCTCACCCCCTTGGGTCGGCAGGGACCACCTCGTTCTTCATGGGGGCTAAACCAGGGGCGCCCCCCCTGCCCCGGGGAAGCTCCGGCGGGAGCGGAGCTGTGGAGCGCGGTACCTGGCCAGCGTGCTGTTGATGCGGTCGAGGAGGAAGTGCAGGAAGTCCTGGGGTGTGCAGAAGTAGCGGAAGGTGTAGAGGAACTGCTGCACGTAGCCCTCCAGGAAGGCGTCGCTGTGGGGCAGGACGGGGTGGCAGTGAGGCGGCCGGGTGGCCTCACCCCAGGGCTCGGCTAGTATTCTGGGGGTGTGATGGCATGTGGGTGTGCGCGTTCTCTCTGTGTATCACTGTCAGGAGAATCTCCGGAGAAATTAAAGGGGAGACATGGATAACAATTCCCAACTACTTCCAGCACCAGGGCCTTTTTTTTTTTTTGGCAGAGTTTCGCTCTTGTCACCCAGGCTGGAGTGCAGTGGCACGATCTCGGCTCACGACAATCTCCTCCTCCCGGGTTCAAGCAATTATCCTACCTCAGGCTCCCAAGTAGCTGGGACTACAGGCACACGCCACCATGCCCGGCTAATTTTTGTATTTTAGTAGAGACGGGTTTCACCATGTTTCCCAGGTTGGTCTCAAACTCCTGACCTCAGGTGATCCACCTGCCTCGGCCTCCCAAAGTGCTGGGATGACAGGCGTGAGCCACCGTGCCCAGCTGAACACCAGGGGCCTTTCTGAACGCGGCCTGTGCGGGACTTTGGTGTCTCCACTTGCAGGACCCGTTAGCTCTGGAAGCTGAGGGAGCCGGTGCCTCGGGACTGGGCGCAGTGCTGCACGCTCAGAGGTTCTGGGTCTTCACTGGATGAAACTGGGCCACCCTCAGGAGACACTGGCCAGGGCCCTGCATGCGGGTCTGGGACTGTCCTGGGAGCCCAGCGGCCACGGTCAGGAAGCCGAGGTCCAACAAGGCCGCCTCCCACACTGGAGGAGTCTCAGGCAGGAGACGGCGTGGCCCTGGAACAAGGGGCCTGGTCACCTGCTCACCTGGGGGCCAAGGACACGGGTGGCCACAGCTCAGGCCAGGCCCTACACAGCTCCAGCCCCAGGCTGCCCTGCAAAGGTGATGCCCACCAGGTCCACAGAGCAGAGAAGCCCCTCATGACCACATGCACGGTCAGGAGACGCTCCTTTCATGGAAGCACAGTGCTCACACTTACACCATACAAGCCACAAACTCCACAACCAGACACACATACCACACATGTGCACACAAACCACACAGAACTCCACAACCAGACACGCCCACTACACACATGCACACACACACTACACCCCCCCACACACACTGCCCCACACCACAGATCACACACGTGCACACATGCCACACTATACCCACCACACACACCACACTATACCCCACACTGTCCCTGGAGCCAGTGTGCACACGGAGCGGGGGTTTGCAGAAACACCCAGCCTCGCCCGTCCCTGGAGCTCATTACCGCGGGTGTTCTGACCCGGTGAGTTGGATGGAGTCCAGGCCACATTGCTGAGCTGCCCGTGTGTGTTATTTTTGGAAGCCGTTCCGTGAGTTAATTATGTAGGGCGGGTTCCCCAGCACCTCCAGGGACCACCAGGCGCACCCTGAGACCCGGTGTCCAGGCCCACAGGCGGCGGAGGCCACTCTGGCCAGGGGCTCTGCAAAGCTGCCGGCGGCATCTAGTGCACGTTGGCCTAAACCCCAATTAAACATTTTTCTAAACTAAAAAGTGCAAACAGCCTAGCTGAGGGGCAAGGGCACGCTCCCCACCTCTCTTCAGCACCCACGGCTACGTCTCCTTTCGGGGTGAGCTTTCTCCCGACGCACCTGGAGTACAGGTAGGCCATGAGCCCCAGCGGTGTGCCGGCCTGCAGGATTCGGGCCTTCTGCCGGCCGCCCGGGTGCTTGTTGACGTTGTAGAAGATGAGTGAGGAGGACTCGTCCAGGGGGCTGAAGTCCAGCGTGTCGCAGGGCGCGGCTGCGATGTTCACGATCACCGGGAGGGCGCAGGGCTCCAGGCCCCAGCGCTCCGCATACAGGACCTGCCGGCGGGACACAGGCACTCGGTCGCTCCGCCCCTCGCCCCAGGGCTTCCTGCCGTTGGACCCTCAAATCAGGGCCCCTTTTATGACCTCACACGGACAGATTTGCCGTGTCTGACAGTGGGAGGCCCGTCTGAAGCTACTGCCTTCTGGAGCAGAGCGGGGCCCGGAGCCCACTTGCCTGCAGATACTTCTTGACCAAGCTGAGGAACTGCACCCTGGATTTCATTTCTTCCAGCTGCCCTTTCAGCTTGGACAGCATGGTCTTGACGTCGGACCCTGTGGGCAGAGCAGAGTGGGCGGGGGCCGGGCTGCCTGCGGCCGGGGTCTCGGACCTGTGCCCACGTGGGCTTTACCTTTGTTCCTCTTTTCCTTCTGTAAGAGTTTCTGGTAGAACTTGAGGGTCTTGCGGTAGTTTCTTTTCTCCATCATGAGCTGCTGTTCCAGCTCCTGGGGACGAAACACAGCGTCTAAGCCCCAGGCAGCCCCAACACACGTCAGCCACATCCAGGGCCAGGCCCTACCCCGTTGGGGCCTCCCTGGCCTTGGAGACCAGCTGCAGGGTAGGGTCCCATGGAGACAGAGGCCCACTCAGCCAGCGAGGCCGGCCCGGCCTGGGCAGTGTGGTCTGCGGGACCCTCGGCAGTCCCCAGGCTCACAGGGCAGTGCCCATTTGGGGCTGGCTGCCCCCTGCGTCCCTCACCCACAGTCAGGCCCTTGTGGGGGATGCTCAGGGGACTGCCGTGTGACTACCAGCTTGGGTCCTCAGGGGAACCAGACCCCATGCAAATCAGCACCAGGCCCTCCTGCCCAAGCAGGCAGGGCTGTGCCACCTCTGGACACCCAAGTGCATGTTGCAGGCTGGGTTGGGGGTGGCAGCGTGACCTCCCCGGCGTGCATCCCGTGTGTCTTCAGGTGTCTGCCTTTTTATTTGTTAATTTAACTTAATTTCTTTTTTTTTTTTTTTTTTTGAGACAGAGTCTTGCTCTATGGCCCAGGCTGGAGTGCAGTGGCCGGATCTCGGCTCACTGCAAGCTCTGCCTCCCGGGTTCACGCCATTCTCCTGCCTCAGCCTCCCAATTAGCTGGAACTACAGGCACCGCCACCTCGCCCAGCTAATTTTTTTGGGTATTTTTTAGTAGAGACGGGGTTTCACCGTGTTAGCCAGGATGGTCTCGATCTCCTGACCTCGTGATCCAGAGACGGAGTTTTTGTCTTGTTCCAGGTTGGAGTGCAATGGCGCAATCTCAGTTCACCGAAACCTCTGCCTCCCAGGTTCAATTGATTCTCCTGCCTCAGCCTCCCGAGTAGCGGGGATTACAGGCACCCACAACCACGCCTGGCTAATTTTGTATTTTCAGTAGAGACGAGGTTTCTCCACGTCAGTCAGGATGGTCTCAAACTCCTGACCTCAGGTGATCCACTGCCTCAGCCTCCCAGAGTGCAGTGCTGGGATTACAGGTGTGAGCCACTGTGCTCAGCCGTTTTTAATTTTTATTGACTTTTTAATTTAATTTATTTTGAGACGAGGTCTTGCTCTGTCACTCAGGCTGGAGTGCAGTGGCCTGATTCGCTCTGTTGCCCAGGTGGGAGTGCAACCTCCAGCTCCCTGGGTTCAAGCAGTTCTCCCATCTCAGCCTCCCAAAGTGCTGGGATTACAGGCATGAGCCACTGCACCAGCCTTGTCTTTCTTTTAAACTTAAGCCCAACGATACGGATTCCAGCTGGCCTGTGCACATGAGTCCCTGAAAACCCTCCTCCCGGGAACCCACTGGCTGTGCATTGCGGTGTGTTGGGCAGTGGCCGCAGGGTTTGCCCCAGCCCTTGGCTGCTGTGTAGTGTAAGCGTGAGTGTGAATGTGACTGCACGCCTGGGGCGATTCTCCTGAACCTGCCCAGAGTCTGAGTTATTGCCTAGAAGGTGGAGCCGGGGACCTCATCCCCAGGGCTGTCTCCGTGGGGGAAGCAGCACTGAGGCCAGGCGGACAGGTCCTGACTGCAGGAGCCGGGAGCGAGGCTGCCGGGCTCTGCTTCCTGCACAGACACCAGCTGGGGCTGAGCCTCCTGGGACGGGACTACATTCAGGGAGAGGGTGCCCCGTTGTCCCAGGATGCCTCCCACGCCTGGCCAGGCAGCCCCTCATCTGAGCACTCACTCTGTCCTGCGGGGCAGGCTCATGGGTGCAGTGGCTGGAGGAGGGGTGCCCTGAGGATGGGCTGCCAGGTCAGTGACCCCAGAGACTGCCCTTCCCTCCAGGGGTACAGAGGCAGATACAGCCTCCTCCTGCACCCACGGGGCTTGGCCCAGTACTGAGGAGGGTGGTGATTCTGGTGGGGGGGGGTCTGGGAAGCCTTGGGGGTCCATGGGAGCTGGGCCTTGAGCAGCAGGTCTTCAGGGGGACTGTGAGGTGCCACGGGGCAGGGGCACCTGGCTGGGGGCAGAGGCGAGAGGCGCGGCAGCCCTTGGCCCACAGCCTCCCGTGAGGGGTTCAGGAGGCGACCGCCCCGAGGGGCTCATCCGCGAGCCCGTCCACCAGGCTTCCTTTTGTGAAGTGCAGTTGGCTGAGATCCACCCCCTTGCCTCGTCAGCCGCCAGTGACTCCGCTTTGTTGATAGTGTTTTTGAATGTTTTTTGCAAAATAAAAAAATGCAGACAACATTTCTGTGTAACTACTTGAATCCGCTCTATCTGGTGATTCCATGGAGACGGGGTCCCTGTGCCGTCTTCTCCCGTGCACAGGTTCAGCAGCGGCAGCGGGGGTGTCACGGAGGGCCAGGCTCCCGGCTACGGCGGTGTGGGCCGTGGTCCCAGCTGCGTAAAGACCAGGCCCTCTGCAGAACCTCGGCCACTAAGCCAGGTTCCCCAAGCCCTTTGGATCCCGCTGCCACCCCGCCAAGTGCAGCCCCGCCTCCCACACCGGGCTGCAGGTTGCCTGTGGCTGCCTAAAGTGCGATGAAATTAAAATATCAGGTCCTCGGTCACGTGAGCCATGTTTCCAGAGTTCAGTAGCCACACATGGCTGTTGGCTACCCCGTGGACAGCGTCTAGAACATTCCATCACCAAGGAAGGGACCTGCTGGGCTGGGCAGGTTGAGGTTGGTAAATGCAGGTATCCCCACAGAGTTGTGTTCTGCTGCCGGGGCACCTGGTCCTGGCTTCTGAGGACGGTGGTGGCCACGTCCCCCATGGCCTGCACCACAGGGCCTTCGTCCAGGCCCGGGAGGTCACCCGTGCCAGGCTCCATCCAGCCCCCTCACCCCTGTCCATTTGCAGAGATGCTGATGTCGAGAAAATCTCCCGGGAAAGGTCTGTGTACCCCGAGGCATCCGAGAACCCGGAGGTGGGTGCCTGCGAGCCCGGATGCCCACCCGGCTGGAGCGCAGCTCACGCAGACTCGTCTCGGGGCGGCACCTCCACAGCCTCCGTTCACAGTCAGACTCGACGTCCGTTGGGGCGTCCCTCATGCGGGAACCACAGGCAGACTCCTTGAGAAGGACGGTCTTGACTGATTTTAATAAATCTACGGGAACTAAAATCCACATTACACACAGGGCGGTGAGGAGGGACACATGAGGCCAGGCTTCACCAGTGCAGACAGATGGGGGAGGAACCCACACCAGTGCTGTTCACCCCGACTCTGGGAGACGCGGATGCCGGCTCCACGGCCCCAGGGCACACGGCTGGCGCTGGCAGGTGGGGGTCAGCGCTGAAAGGAGGAAACGCCAACCCACCAGCTGCTCCGGCCGCCCCAGAGAACGGCCCTGGCTGCACTGTGCGTGTTCGGGGCTGCAGACGTGAACATCTGTCTCCAGGTGGTTTTTGCCCTTGCTGTGTTTCTGAGCCTCCTGTTTTGACACACACAGTAGTTCCTCCAAGAGAAACGTGAAGCTGTGGCCACAGGCTGGACGCTGTGCATTTGGGGCCGAGTCCTCCCTGCTGGACACTGGACGTTTAGGGTTCTGAGTGCTCCTCAGGACGCTGGGCGTTTGGGGGCCGAGTTCTCCCTGCTGGACTCCGTGCGTTTCGGGGCCAAGTGCTCCCTGGGGGACGCCGTGCGTTTGGGGGCCAGGTCGTTTGGTGTCTGCTGGGCAGGCCGCCCTTTTCTCTCCACAGCCCCAGGGGAGGCCTGTGTCCTCGGAGCCCCCTCAGGCCGTGTGGGGTGTCCGAGGTGCAGAGGCTGTAGCACCATGCGGGTCTGTCACGCGGCCCAGAAGCTGAAATAAAGTGAACGCTTCACAGAGCTTCACCCCGTCCCCTCACCTGCCCTGAAGAGACGCCGGCTCATGTTCTGGACCGAGTCATAAAGTGGAGGCTGGGAGGCGGCAGGAGATGAGCAAGTAGGAGCCCCAGGAAGGGCTCTGATGCCCAGAGGCTGGGGGAGGCTTCCCACTGCGGCTCGGGGCTCGAGGCAGATGGTGGTGGAGAGGTTCCTGGAGCTGATGGCCGCTGGGCCCCTCCTGTCATCTACCCTGGAGTCCTGGGGCTCTGGAGGCTGCAGCCCCAGTCGGGGCTCTGGGTCACCGGCCCTGCCTTGAGTCCAGAGCTCTGCGGGCCTCTCCTGCACCCAGGACTCCCCGGTCTAAGACCTCTCCCTGCTGGCCAGGGCGGAGTTGTAGCTGCTCCTGACCCAGGATGGCACTGCTGGCCAGAAAGCCCAGGCCAGTCTGCAGTGACCAGGCCCAGCCTGGACTTGCTGGGCAGGCGTTTCTGGTGTTTTCTTTCACCGCAGAGTGAGGCTGCCCAAGGGCCCGGAGACTGTGCCTGCCTACGGGAGACACGGCCAGACGCAACCGGGTCATGAGCATGGAGGGGCCTCCTGTGAACCCATCGCCCTGGCAACCATGAGAGAAAAGCCCTTCCGTGCCCCCAGACCTGGAGCCACCGGGAGCACCCGTGCAGACGAGCCTGTGCCCAGACGTGGAGCTCAGCCCGGGGAGGGGGCCTTGACCATCTTGACGGCCACGGGGTGGGGGCGCCAGGACCAGTGTCATCCTGGTAGGGGCTCTGGGTACACGGTGCCATCTGTCACCTGCAGTGACCGGGAAGCTCTGCTGGAAGGAGGATCCCTGCACCACCCTGCAGTGCCGAGGCCTGGGACTCACCGGGCTCTGGGCGTCAGGCAGGGCCCCGTCCACCTGCTGCCGCTCCAGGTCCTTCACGTAGTTGTGGACGTCGGCCCCGAAGCAGTCGGCCTCGTAGAAGGCACTGCACCAGCCGGGGCTGCAGCTCTGGAATCCGGCTGGGCCAGGGGACATGGCCGGGCCGCCCCCCTTGGACCTGGCCAGTCGGGTCACTGCCTCCGCATCCGAGGCCCCGCCAGCTGGCCGTCTGTCCTCGCCAACTTCAGGCTGCTGCACTCTCTCGGCTTTTACGGACCTCTGAGGCCGAAACCCCACCTCAAAGTTTCCCCGGGAGAGTGCCTCTGAGTCCACATCCGACACCAAGGTCCTGCTGCTCGTCCTGGCCATGGCTGGCTTCTCTTTTCCTTGAGAGAAAGAGACACGGGTTACGTGGATAGCGGCTCCTGTGGGCGGAGCCCGGGCAGGCTTTAATGGGAGGCTGGTGGTGCCTGCGTGCCCAACGCCCTTCTCTCTTGCACCCACTACGGGCGCCCCCGAGGCACTGCCACCTCCCAGTGCAGGGGAGATGCTGGGACCCTGAACTGCCGCACGGGGCCGGGTTACAGCAAGAGGCCTCTCCCCAGATGGAGCCCCTCTCTAGGCCCTCACTGGTTCCAAACTTACTCGCCCTGGGGTGGGGCCGGGCCCTGTCCTCGCTGGCTCCACTATCAGGGCTGTGTCCCTCTGCCCCTCACACTCCTCTTTTCTTCTGGAATTTAAAAAGTGGTCCCCAGCTCTGTCCCTGGCTTTCCTGCCCTCCAGGAGTGCACAGGCCTCATGCCCCAGTCTGCCTGCCTGGTCTCCGACTTGTTGAAATAGGAGCTGGATCCATCACCAAACCTGGCTATGACCATGGACAGCCTGAGGGTGACCACCGCCACCACCTTGTCCCTAACACCAAGCCTGCTGGCCGGACGCTAGGACTTCCCCAGCCCGGCGTTCATGTGCCTTGGGAGCCCGGGGCTAACGAGCCAGGAGCCCAGCCCCAGGGTCTTTTGGCAGCTGCTTCTGCCTTGTTACCAAAGCCCCGGGCTCACAGGCTCGCCTCTGCTTGGAGAGGGGATCTCACCTGGCTCCTGGCGGCTCCCACTGTCCCAGTGACTGGTGACAGAGGACCCCCCACCTCCAAGGCCCCGGGTTCCTGCTCACTCCCAGGAGAGGACGGCCTTTGGCTGGGGCACCCCTGGGGCAAAGGCAGTGCCACCAGAGCCACGCAGTCCGAGGCTGCCAGGACCCCAGGGTGCCCCTTGAATTGCAGAGCACAGAGGAGGAGCCTGCAGAGCACAGAGGTGGAGCCTGCCCTGCAGAGCTCCTGCCGTGGGGCCTGCCCAGCACTTACCCAGGTGGTGCAGCGAGGGCTTCCTGCTGGACGGGGAGCGGGGGCTCCGGCTGCCCTCGAGCTGTGACCCAGCGTCCTCAACCGTGCTGACGGCAAGAATGCAGGTCAGGTGGCCGTCCCCACGTCTCCACCCCTGCCCACTGGGAGGAGGCTTCAGTCTCCACTGGGCCAGGCCCACAGGCCCACACGGCCATGTGGAGCCCTCACAGGAGGCAGCAGGAGCTCACCCTCCTGGTCACTAAGGGGCACAGCAGCCAAAGGGGTCCCTGGATCATTCACTGCTTGGGGTCCCTGGGGGGCTCTGGAGCAGCCTCTCAGGGCTGCGGGGCCTGGGAGGCCGGGGCTGGGGTGGGTGCACTTGCTCACAGCTGTGAGTTTACGCCACACACAGGAGCAGGAGCTGCCCAGGCTGCCAGCACCACATGGAGCTGTGAGCAAGGCAATGTGGAGTGGCTGCTGCCCCACCCAACACGGCTCATTGCTGGGCCCTGCGGGGTCTGGGGCCGTCTGTTTGGGGGTCTCCTCTCCTCCTTGGGGCCCTCACACTGGTCCCTCTGAGCAGGGAGCCCCGTGGCCACCCCTGCCCAGGCCCCCTGCAGCCTCCCGGAGAGCCCCTGCCTCATATTCCCTGCAGCCCCTTTCCTCCTCCAGAAGAAATCCAGGCCCGACGGGAAAGCTGTGGGTCGGCGCCGGGCCCGGGAGGGGCTGCTGGGACCCCCCACCCAACTCCACCAAGGGTGGCCCCCTGGAGACGGCAGCCAGACAGAAGCCGAGGGTTGGGAGGGGAGGGCTGGGCCGGGTCGGGGCGGCAGAGCCCGAGCACAGTGGGCGTCCAGGAGGGGCGGGGATGCAGGGCCCACCTGGGCACCCACCTTGGGGAGGGCGACGCCTGCCCGTTCACCACTCTAAAGAGGTTCTGCAGCAACTTCTCATCCCAGTACAGGTCACAGAACTTCTCAGAAATGGCGCCACAGAAAGTGGCAAAGGTGAGATCTTTCAAGGCGAAGATGTACTCTCCTGGTTTTGCAGAACGATGGAGACAAGTGAGATGGTGGCAAGGCTGCTTGTCTGGATTCCTCGTGGCTGATCTCGGCTGTGGGGCTGGGGGGCGGGCGTGGGGCGGCCCTGAGTCCCCTGTGGGGCTCTCCCTGGCCCAGGCCTCCTCTGGGGCATCTGCAGCCCCCACGTACCCATGATCAGAGCCTCCAGTCCATTGTCCAGGTAGCCATCGAAGGCAAATTCCTCCTGGATGAGGCGCGTGGCCTCCTGTAGCGACGGGCAGGCCATCCTCCCTGGGAGTGGCGAGGCGTCCACGCAGGGCAGACAAAGCCTCCGGTCTGCGGGCCGTGGCCTCTCTGCGACACTGTCTGGGCTCTGGTCATCACGTTCCCCGGCAGGGGTGGCCCTGGGGCCCTCTGGGTCCTGGCCCGGGCGCTCAGTGGCCTTGCTTCGAGGAGGCTTGGGCGGGTGGCGTGGGCCGTGGTGGGCTGCGGTGGGCCCCAGGGTGTCGGGCCTGAGACCCCCAGAAGTGACTCCAGGTGGGGCCTGCCCCGATGGCCCTGGCTTTTCAGGCAGCACAGATGCCTTCATGGGCGGGGTGGGGACTGGAGATCCGGGAGCTGCCGATGAGGCCTCCTCTGGCTGGTTTGCTGGGGCCCGGGGTAGAGGGCAGGGGCAGCCCTGGGCGGGGTCACGTTGCGCTGACTCCCCAGGAGGCTCTGGGGCTGCTCCCTGTGACCCCGGACCAGGCGCCGGCCCGTCAGGCGTCTTCAGGCTGGGGGACCCGGCGAGGGCCTCTGGGGAGAGCTTCTCCTCACCGTCTCCCTCCCTCTGGCTGCCCCTCTCCTGGGACGACTCCTGGGCCAAGGCAGGCTGGTCCCTAAGGGAGGCGCGGAGCTCAGGGGGGGCTGCCCGTGCGCGGGACCCAGCAGCTCCCGGGTGTGGGGACGAAGCTCACCTGGCCATGACCGCGTCCTGCGCGAGGACGATGGGCTTGAAGTGCGTGGCCTCGGAGGTGAGCGCTGCAGGCAGCTGGGTGGATTCTTCACGGCAGGGGCGCTGGCCGGGCACCGGCCCTGGCACAGCCACAAGCCTGGTGTCGCCGTTCACCGGCAGGAAGCCTGGGGACCCAGGGGGCTGAGGGTGCGGGCGGAGTGGCCCCGGCACGTGCCACACCACCGGCTCATCCCACGC
>NC_045442.1:746748-755046 GCF_002776525.5 Piliocolobus tephrosceles
CACGTGCCACACCACCGGCTCATCCCACGCGCCACACCACCGGCTCACCCGGCTCATCCCACGCACCACACCACCGGCTCATCCGGCTCATCCCACGCGGCACACGACCGGCTCATCCCACGCGGTGTGTGGCTGCCACGTCCCCTCCCGCATGTCCCCAGTGGGCGGAGTGGCCCCGGCACGCGCCACACCACCGGCTCATCCCACGTGCCACACCACCGGCTCATCCCACGTGCCACACCACCGGCTCATCCCATGCGCCACACCACCGGCTCATCCCACACACCACATCACCGGCTCATCCCATGCGCCACACCACTGGCTCATCGTGCGGCTGCCACGTCCCCTCCCGTGTGTCCCCAGTGGCTTCCTCTGTGCCCGGCCTGGCCCCGGAATGGGAGGGTGGGTGTGACTGGTGCTTGGGGGGCGGCCAGGAGGCGGGGACAGGCCAGAAAGACCAGGTCCCACCAGAAGGCTTGGAGGGGCCTACTGAGGAGGGCTCAGTACAGGGGTGGGTGGGCTCTGTGTGGACCCTGTGGGGGGGCCTCCAGATGTGGGCTTGGGAGGGCCAGCTGCTGGGAGATGGGAGTGAGAACCTGGAACTGGCACCTGAGGGACCGGGAGTTTTGGGAGAGATGGGGGCTGGCAGGGGCTGGCAGGGGCAGGCAGGCTGGGCTGCATTGGCCACGTCGGCCGAGCTCTAGACTTGCTGCCGGGGTTTCTGGGAGGTGCCCGGCTGTGCCAGTTCATGCAAAGGTGGGGGCAGCTGTGGTGTGGGGTGCAGAGGCTAGTGGGGCAGCAGGGGCTGGTCAGGGCCCCACCTGGGCTGGGCTCTGGGGCTGGTGCCACACTTGGCTTCAGTTCAACCACTGAGAAGGCGTTTTGGAGGCTGATGGTCTCTTCCTCCTGGTACACCTGGGGAGGAGGCGACAGCCCTGGGCCAGGTGACCATGGAGCTCCGCCAGCACTGGCAACACCCACAGGGCACCCCTCCACCCACCCGCTGGTGCAGTGGAGCTTCCTGATGGGGAGGAGCTGGGTGTGGTGGCCGCACAGCCTGAGCTCTGCAGCGGCTCTGCCTGGAGAGGGAGCCGTTGGGGCTCCTTTGCCTCCCAATCCAACCAGGTTTCCGTGGGTTCCGGGGAGTGGGAGACGCCGGCACCATGCGAGACTCAGGGCCCACATTCCCAAAGCTCTCTGTGCCCGGGGTGGGTGCCCCCGGGTCCCATCCTTGGGACCCTGCCCCGATCCTGATCTGGTTCCCTGGGGGCCACTGTGGGGCCTTCAGGAGATAGGACCCAAGTGTCCCCCGCACCCCCAGACGCACCCACCCACAGCTCGGTGGTCAACAGAGACCCGGGTGTGGGGCTGCCAGAAGCGGCCAGGCAGGGGCAAGCGCATGCAGGTGGGAGGAAGCTGAGAGCAGCGGGGGAGGAGGTGGCCCAGCTGTTCTAGCCCCGCCCACCTGGCAGGTGGAAGCCCTGAGGTGGGCGAGGATTTTCCGGCTGTCCATGCCTCGCTGCAGGAGGTAGCTGCCGCACACCTGGAGGGAGGAGACGGTTCACACGTCCCGACAGGCCTCAGCCTCAGCTACGGCTGCGACCATCCCCATGGCACTGGGTCCCCATCTGAAAAAGCTCAGGGCTGCCAGGAGGGTTTCCTGTTTGTTCTCATCGACACCTGACAACAGGCCCGGGACAAGCCTTTCTTAGAGCATTTCCTGAAAAGGGCTCACAGTCGGCCACTGTCCCCCAGGCTCTCTGGGAGGGCAGAATCCCAAACCCAACGTGAGGCCACAGACCTGGTGGCCTCGGCGCCTGGACACTGGCAGCCCTTGATCACGTTCACCTGAGCCCCGCACCCCCGGACCCTGGCCGCTCCAGTTCTCCCTTTATAAGCCCAGGCCTTGTGCATGTGGGAACTGAGCTCAGCTTCTTTGGCTCTCGGTAGTTACCGAATAAAATCTGCTTTCACTGCTTAGTGGACGTCCAGCCATTTCTAGATTTCATCCTCCCATGGCAGAGGAGGCCTGAGAGGCCCAGAGGGTCTGAGCGACCCGCCCAAGGCCACAGAGCAGTTGAGGCAGAGATGGCTGGGCCCAGGTCCCCAACTCCATGGCCGTCTCCGCTTCTCCAGACACGGCTCCTCCCCAGGAGGTCCTCCTGATCACCCACACACGGCTCAGCTCCTCCCCAGGAGGTCCTCCTGATCACCCACACACGGCTCAGCTCCACCTGCTGGGTGTGGGCTCAGGTCCCAGCAGGAGTGTTAGAACCCAGCCCCAAAGCCTGAGTCCAGCAGGGAGATCAGGCAGGGAGGGGCGGGGCTGGTGGGATCCTCAGAGGGGGTGGGGGATGGGGTGTGGAGCCCTCTCTCTGCTTCCCTCCAGCAGGGCCTAAGAGCCGGGGTCTGTACATGGCCACAGGACACCCCTTGCCCCTGCCTTGGCCTCTTGGACAAGTTGGAGAGAGCAGGCTCCGCAGGAGGAATGGCCGTGGTGGGGAGCAGCAGAGACCCCCATGCTGTCCGCCCGCATGGATGTGGCCATGACGCGAAACCCACTCCCTTCCGTATGCGATGGCCAGGCTGACGTCTAGAAACAAGGACCTATAAGCAGAGCTGGTGGCCTCAGCACCTGCACACTGGCGGCCTGTGCTCCTCCACCTCCAGCTCACTGCGGGTGGCCACTGCCCACAGTCCTTAGACCCTGGGCTGGGACCATGACAGCGGCGTGGTTACCTTGATGGCCTCGGCTGCGGACGGCCGCTCTGGGGCACTGCGCCTGGCCATGTCCAGGAGGAGGGTCTTGAGCCTGCGTGGCAGGGCCAGCTTGTGGTTGCGGGGGACAGTGAACTTGGCTGCGGTCCACAGGACAGCGGCCACGCAGTACACAGAGGCCTGGGCGGGTGGGGAGAGAACAGCGGTGTTGACCACAGGGCTGTGGGCCACTGTGCCCAGCAGACCTGCCCACGTCAGGCACCCTGAGGGGCACCCAGGCACTGCCCCCACAGAGGGCCTCTCCTCAGGAACCCTCCTCAGCGTCTGTCGGGCCCCACCCTGGACCCCCACATCTGCCTCCAGGTCATGGTCCAGGAACCTGCAGGTCGAACTCCCCCGTGGTTCTGTCCGTGTTTTAAAACACCCGAGGGTTGGAAGCCTCAACTGGACTTTCCTGCCTTCCGCTCTCCTCACAAAGGCAGCAGCTCGAGGGTCTGAGGAGAACTGGCCGGCACAGTTCCCACCTCACGGACCCCGCTCCCGGGAGCCCCCCAACCGGTGCTGTGCTGCTACACGGCTAACAACCGGCTCTCCAAGCGAACGCACCGCCTGTGTGCAAACTGAGTTCATTCGGCACATTGCTGACAGAAAGGATGCACAGCGCACCGTTTCATGCACTTTTTGTGAGATCCACAGAGCCCGTCGATTCTCACTGAAGGCTTTCGGTGATTTTTACTGACGTTCACCTGCGGTCCACGCAATACACAGGTGCTTCCGACATGAGTGTTGGTAGATGTTTTCATTCATTTCAGTAAATGAGACGGAAGTGAAACAGGACAGACCCGTGCTGGAATTCGGGGCACTGCTCTGAGCGACGTCTTTGCCGAATCAGATGATCGTGGTGGATATTGGAAGACCATGTCCTCCATCTTTTGGGCTATCCGCAATGGAGCGGCTACAGACATGATGCACTTTTAAGTTTAATCACATTATCCACGTGCTCTCCATCACTTCAGTTAAGTCCAGAGAGTCAACAGAACAAGACATTTGTAGCGTTGGCTGCTTTCCCTGGTGTAAGTACTCCCACGTGGCTGACTTCCGGCTGCCAACACAGTGCCCTTGAGTGTACAGCTGGGAAGAGGAAGCTCCCCTTTATAGAGTTCCCACCATCCAGGCACAGCGGACGCAGACCGCCCCGTGAGCACAGTGACAGCCAACTAGAGTCAGATAAGTAGGAAATTACCCATTTTGAGCACCTGCTACCCTTTTAAAAAATTAACCTTTTATTTTGCGATAACTGTGGATTGACATAGTTTATAGAGAGAGCTCATGTACTTTGTTCCCAGTTTCCTCAACAGTGGCAGCTTGCAAAACTATAGTCCAATATCTTAGCCAGCACATCGCCATTGGCACAAAAATCTTGGTACATCATCTGTTGCATTTTCATTTTCACTCAGTTCTATATGTTTTTAAAATTTCCTTGAAATTTCCTCTTTGACACATAGAGTATTTAGAATGTGTTGTTTTGTTTCCAAGTGTTTGGAAAATTTCCCTTTTATTTTTGTTACTGTGGTCAGATAACATATTTGTATGACTTAAATTCTTTTAAATGTGTTGAGGTTTGCGTTATGGCCCAGGATTTGGTCTAGCTTGGTGTAGAGTCAGTGGGCAACTAAGAATGTGGATTCTGCTGTTGTTGGGTGGAGTGTCCTTTAAATGTTGACCCAACCCTGGTCAACATTTTGATTGCTGGTGGTGTTCAGTTCCTTCATATTTTTACTGGTTTACAGTCTGACTGTTCTGTCAAGTGTTGAGAGAGGGAAACTGAAATCTCTAACCATAATTGTGGATTCATCTGTTTCTCCATTAATCCCATCAGTTTTGCTTCACATATTCTGCAGCTCTGTTATTTGGCGCATATATGTTTAAGATTGCTATGTCTTCTTGGTGGATTGACCTTTTATTGTTATAGAATGTCCCTCTTTGTCTCTGATAATTTTCTTTGCTCTGAAGTACACTTTACCTGATATTAATGCAGTCACTTCCACTTTCTTTTTATCATTTTCATAATGTATCTTTTCTAACTCTTTTAACTTGCAACCTACTTACATTGTTTTATTTGAAGTGAGTTTCTGGTAGACAGTACATGGTTAGGTCATGTTTCTAAACATTACTCTGTCAATCTTCTTCCTTTCTTCTTCTCCTCCTCCTTCCTTCTCCTTTTTCCTTCTTCTTGTTCCTTCTTGTTCTTCTTCCTCCCTTCTCTTCCTTCTTCCTTCTTCCTCCTTTATTTTTTTAAGAGACAGTGTCTCACTCTTGTCGCCCTGGCTGGAGTGCAATGGCTCTATCTGGGCTCACTGCAGTGTCTGCCTCCCAGGTTCCAGTGATTCTCCTGCCTCAGCCTCCAAGTAGCTGGGATTGTTATAGGCACCCACCACCATGCCCAGCTAATTTTTGTATTTTTAGTAGAGATGGGGTTTCACCATCTTGGCCAGGTTGGTCTCAAATTCCTAACCTCAGATGATCCACCTGCCTTGGCCTCCCAAAGTGTTGGGATTACAGGCCTGAGCCACTGCATCCAGGCTGTTTCCTTAATTTCTGAAGGATATTTTTTCTGGAAATAGGTTTCTGGGTTGAAAGTTCTTTCAGCACTTAATAAAATGCTATGCACTTCCTCTACAATTACTGATGAGAAATCTGATCATTTGAGCTGTTTCCCTCCATATGTATATATGTAACAGCTGCTGTTTCTCTCTCTTCTTGTTTTTTACTTTTATTTTTTTGGAGAGGGGAGGGTTAGTATTCAGAGGTTTGACTATGATGTGTCCTAGTGTGGATTTCTTTGCATTGATCATGTTCGGGGTTTTCTCACCTTCGTAAATCTGTAGGTTTATGCGTCTTGCCATAATTTGGAAGTTTTCAGTTATTATTTCTTTGAGTACTTTTTATGCCCCACCCTCCTTCTCTTCTCTTTCTAGGATTTTGATGACATGGATATTAGATCTTTTGTTATAGTCCCTCAAGCTTCTCAGGCTCTGTTTAGTTTTGTTGGTCTATTTTCTTTTTGTTGTCCAAACTGTGTAATTCCTATGGTTCTGTCTCCATTTCACCAATTCTTTCCTCTGCCCTCTCTATTCTGCTTTTAAGCCCATTTGTTGAGTTTCTTAAAAAATCAGCTCTAAAATTTCCATTAGCTTTTTCTTTTTCTTTTCTATTTCTTTGTTGAAACTTTCCATTTCTTTGTTGAGACTTTTTCACTTGTTTCAAGCATGTTTGCAATTGCCCAATGAAGCATTTTTATGATGGTTGCTTTAAAAATTTTAAAGTCATTTTTTACATTTCTGTCATATCCACATTGGTATCTATTGGTTGCCTTTTTTCATTCAGTTTGACATCTTCCTGATTCTTGGTATCTTGAGTCCTTTCCCCACTGCTTGATTTTGTCAGCTCTGTTGAAGATCAGATGGTTGTAGGTGTGCAGCCTTATTTCTGGGCTCTCTATTCTCTTCCATTGGTCTATGTGTCTGTTTTTGTACCAATGCCATGCTGTTTGGGTTACTGTGGCCTTGTAGTCTAGTTTGAAGTTGGGTAACGTGATGCCTCTGGCTTTGTTCTTTTCACTTAAAATTGCTTTGACTATTTCAGCTCTTTTTTGGTTCCATATGAATTTTAGAATAGTTTCCTCTAATTCTGTGAAAAATGACATTGGTAGTTTGATAGCAATAGCATTGACTCTATGGATTGCTTTGGGCAGTGTAGCCGCGAATTACAGGCATGAGTCACTGTGTCTGGCCTGTTGGGGCTTAAATTCTTTTTTATTACTCAATAAACTTCATTTTTTCTTTAGTTTTCCGACTTTGTGCTTGTGCCTCAACACTTTCCCAGCGATTTTTGTTCCTTGAAGAGGAAAGACGCTGGATCCTACAGGAACACACACAGTGCACCAGAGCCACTGCAGCCTCATGGACGCGATTTTTGTTTGAGAAATCTCGTAGGAGCTTCAGGTCTCACAGCACCGACCCCCTGAGGTCGGCCTGGGCCACCGGCAGATTGTGGCGCTTTTCCAGCCTTCTTGGTGTAAAGGTGAACCATTTGTTGCTGGGGCTCGCGACAGCCTCTTTTCATTACAGACTAGATTGCAGGAAAGCCTTCAGTGGTTTGGCAAATGGTGGACCATTCCGAGTTTCTGTAGACAACATCCCAGAAGATGAAAAAGCACAGCTTTTAGTGTGTGTGTGCCCACTGGTTTTTCCCAGTCGCTGGCTTCTGTACATCCAAGTCTCAATATATGAGGCAGAAAGAAAATCCAGGGCACTCACGGCTGCCTTGTTCCTTGGTCCAGAGGCCCCTTGCCAGCTGCCTTCTCCTCCTGCAGGTGGCCTGGTGCTTATTTTTTGCACAGTGTGCAGGGTGCTGAATGCAGGGTGCTTAGTGCAGGGTGGTTATTGCAAGGTGCTTACTGCAGGGTGTTTGTTTAGTGCAGGGTATTTAGTGCAGGGTGCTTAGTGCAGGGTGCTTAGTGCAGGGTGTTTGTTTAGTGTAGGGTGCTTAGTGTAGGGTACTTAGTGCTCCTCCTTGGTGGGAGGAAAGTACACATTTCTATCCTTCCTGAGTGGAAGTTCTACCTTGATTTTGAATGTAATTTATTTAATTGTATTTAAATTTGTATAATTTAAATTTTAATAATGCTCTTGTTTCACAGGCACCTTATGGACATCCCCAGACATTGAGCCCTCGGTTCTGGTGAGCTCTAGGGCACGACTAGTGCTGTCCACACCGAGCCCGGTCCTAGTGCCTCGGCTAGAGCCACGGCCCTGCTGGCAGATACTGCCTGTGGCTGCCTGGCCAGGAAGGGCTGCCCTGACTCCCTCGAGTCCTGAGGAGGGGCTGCTGGACAGATGGGGGACGTGGCACCCCCGAGGGCTGGGGGCAGGGCTGGGGAAGGGTGAGGAGGCCCCAGGTACCTTTTCAGTTACCAGCCTCTCCTCTGCCAGCTCAGGAGCCAGAAAGAACGAGTCATAGGAACCTAAGAGAGAAACCCCGGCTGAGCTTTCCTCACCCTGGCGAGCCAGTGCTGGACTCGCTGAGGGGGACCCCACACACTCACCGTTGGCAGGGGGTGGCTGGAAGAGCACAGCCCCGTCCTCGGCAACCAGCACGGAGTCCAGACACAGGTAGGCTGTGGCAGAGCTTGGGTCAGGGCGGGCATGTGTGCTGCCCTGCACTTGGGGTTGGCTGGAGGGGAGGAGCTGCAGAGCCTCGGTCAGGCTGCACAGCCCCCCAGCCTCCCCATGGCACGGGCACGCACCTGCCAGGGCACGCACACGGCCTGCCCCCCAGCCCCTGGGGTCCTCAGAGCTGCCTCCTCCCGGCCCTCCCCGTGGGTAGCACTGCCCCAGCCCACACAGTGGCTGCAGCAGCACAACTGCGGCTGAAAGGGAGCTGGGCAGCAAGGAGAACACAGGCAACAGCTCCTCAGCTGAAGCCCCTGCAACGCAGTTCCCGTCCCGAGTCAGGGCCCACGGGGCAGCCATGGGCACACAGTGGACGGACACTGGAGCCGGGTGTGTCTCCCACGGC
>NC_045442.1:755056-768017 GCF_002776525.5 Piliocolobus tephrosceles
AGTGGACGGACACTGGAGCCGGGTGTGTCTCCCACGGCCTCTCCCCCAGCCCTTTTAGATGCTGCCCTCATCACCCTCAGGATGTTTTACGTCACAGATGCACCATCTGTCTGCCCAGATGTCTGGCAGGGCTGGGCTCTGACGGGGCAGACCAGTGTAATGCTGAAGATTCCCTCCCCACTCCAAAGCCAACTGCTGCCTCCCTGGGGACAACATCACTGTGCTGAGAATGTGTGGGCGAGGGCCATGGCAAGGTCCCCGTTCCTCTTTAGGACAGGGTCACCGGTTTCAAGGCCCACCTTGCAGGCATCTGTCCCCACACCTCCCTTGGTGCTGCAACCCAGCAGGCACCTCCAAGGTGCTCCAGACGGAAGCCGCCTGCTCCGTCCACCAGAGACACCGTCCTGGCTGCCCCTGGGTTCCTTGGCCCAGGTGGGAGCCAATTACACATGGGACGGCGGGGGGATGGGACGGCAGGGGGACAGGACGGAGGGGCGATGGGACAGCAAGGGGATGGGACGGCAGGGGGACAGGACGGAGGGGCGATGGGATGGCGAGGGGATGCGTCACCTGGGTGCTCGGGGTGCATCTGTAGTGCGCGGAGGCAGGCCAGGCACAGGGCCCACAGCTCGTACTCCCGGAAGGGCCGGCCCAGCTGGGACAGGAGGTCCTGCAGAGACACCCACTGTGGACAGGAGAGCGGGGAAGTCAGTGTGGACACCGCTTGCCGGGGCCTGCTGCCTGCAGAGGCATGTCCGGGGAACAGGCCAGGGCGAGGCCCACTCCGCTCCACACCTGACAGAAGGGCTGGGGAGGTCTCTAAGTCAAATCCAGCATGTGGGGGGCGTGGGGAGACTGGGGCCCTTGGCCCTGTAGATGGAAATGTCCCATGGTGCAGCCACTGCAGACCACACTGCTGCTGTTCCTCAAAAAGCTCAATATATGCCTCCCCGGTGACAGCAGCTCCATGTGGCCACATTCCCCGAGGACCTGAGGGCAGGGCTCACGCATATGTGCACACCCATGTTCGCAGCAGCACGACTCGAAACAGCCAATGCGGGGAGCCCCCAGGCATCCACGGACGGATGCAGGGTCAGGGTGGACGGCGCTTGGCCTTGGGACGGGGAGCGTTCTCACGCAGGCTGCCCTGGGCAGGAACTGTGCAGACAGTGGGCTCAGTGAAGAGACCAGACACAAAGCACTGTCCATCCCACTTTCACGAGGTCCCTTGGACGGAGCTCATGGAGGTGGAGGGTGGGCTGGGGTGCAGGGGCCGGGCTGGGGGGTTGGGGTTTTGTGTGGGCTGGTGGGGACAGCTGTGCAACAGCGTGAACACACACGGTGCCGCTGAGCTGGGCTCTTGCAGAGGGTGAAAGTGGTGGCTTTTGTTGAGTGCATTTTCTCACACACACACACACCCTGACACCAGGCATGCGTTCAGCCTGGGAGGCCGCTCTCCACTCCAAGGCCCCATGGACAGCTGGGACCAAAGTCCACCCTCCGACAGGTGGCTCAGCCACCCTGTCCCTCCGTGTACCTTTCTGGAAGGTAGGCTGTTGTGCGTGGGATGGCGTGCTGCCAGGGAGAGCAGTGGGAGGGTGGTAGAGGGTGACGGGCACACGTGCTCAGGACATGCAGAAAAGCCCGAGCCACAGAACGGTCTGCTCTTGTCCTTCAGGTCAACAAGGCCTGGTGGGACAGGTGGCTTGAGGGCACCCCCGTTCCCGGGCCAGGCACCGCCTGGCAGACGGACTTGCGTGCGGGCCGCTGGCTTCAGGTGTCCGTGCCCTGAGTTGCTCACGGGGACACAGCTGGGGGGGGCTCACCGAGGAGCCAAGGAGGGCAATGCCCTTGGCCAGGCCTTGGCCCAAGCGTCTTCAGCTGGACAGAGGGGCTGACGGGCCAGGCCCCCCAGAACACTGGCTCCAGTAGCATCCCCCATCTCTCACGAGGAGCAGCTGACCAGGGGCAGCACTGGGCTGCGGAGGCCCCATCCTGCGCGGATGCCACGTCCGGGCAGCTGCTCCAGATCCCAGTGTCCCCGTGGAGGCCGCGGAGGTGGCCCAGCACCGACACCACCAAGCCCCACAGATGAGCAAGCTCAGCCCACAGCTTTGGTTTCTAACTTTTAAAACCAGCAGAACAGGAAGATGAGGAAGGCTGTGAGCATCAGGACTGGGGAGACACAGCCCCTGACACGACGTCATGGAGCCAGGGCTGCTGGCCTTGCTTCCCGGAAGAAAATTAACCCTCAGGACGGCCGTGCAGGGCTGTGCGAGGAGCCTGGGCCAGGCTGAGGAGGCGGCTGCCTTCTGGGTCATCCAGAGGCAAATGTCCACCCGAGAGGCCGTGCGTGGGTGGCGGCATCCCCAGCCACAGCCACAGCTTCCTTCAGAAACGGGGCAGCTCAACGAAAATGTCTTAATTATGGAGCGAGGGAGAAGGTTAATTCCCTGCGTTAAAGCGTTTGCGGCTGTGGAGAGGCCCAGCTCAGACTCACTGACCACCGACCCTCCGCCCACACACAAGACCCGGCAAAACCCGGCCACCCACCTGCTCTGCGGCTGCACCTTCCAGCTGCCTGGCTCCTTCCGGAATTCTCTCATCGTCCCCGGGAGTCTGGGCTTCACCGTCAGCATCTCGAGGGTTTGCAGGGCAGGCTGGGGGTCCGGCCTCTGCTGGCCCCGGACTCGGGTGTGAAGTCTCGGGCTGTCCTGGACTGCCGGGCACCCCAGGGCTCCTGTCCGCGCCGCGGCCTGCACAGGGAACCCCTCCCAGCTGGTGTTCCAGCTCCTGCTCTGGCCACAGCCTGCACTTGGGCTGAGCCTGGAAGCTAGAAAGGCCATTTTTCCTGTCCAGAAAGGCCTTCCTGGGGTCCGGAGGGAATAATTCCGACACGGGCAGCTGGCTTTTCCCGCGGGTCAGCAGCAGGCAGGGGGTGGCCTCCGGGCTGTCGGACAGCAGCCTGGGGAACGTCTGCACTTTCCGCAGGCGGCTTCTCCTGAGGGCGTCTCTGTCCAGGTCCCCGAGGGTGCGCTCGGCATCCAGGACGAGGCTGGCCAGCTCCTCCCGGCTGTGGCTCTCGCCATTCCTCACCGGGGTGGACAGCAGAGCCTTGGTGGGGGAGGCTCTGGGGCCCCGGCTGGCCTCAGACTCTGGGCCTTTGGGGGCCGGCAGAACCTCTGGGTCAGCACGGGGGTCCCCAGGTGGCCTCCTGGGCCCAGCGTTTCCTGGGACAGGCCTCTCCCGCCAGCTGCTCTCGCTGACATCTGGGCATAAGCAAGACGTGGTCACAGCTGGGCGCCCTCCTGCCCCTCTCCTCCCACCTCTCCCCTCCCCTCCCCTCCCCTCCCCTCCCCCATCACAGACCCCAGCACAGGCTCTCACGGCTGCTGGGCGCCCCTCCCCTCCCCTGACCACAGACCCCAGTGCAGGCTCTCACAGGAGGAGCTCCCGCCTTCCTCACCTGCCCCACTCATCACATCATCCTGGCTAACTAGAGGCTGGAGCTGCCTCTCCCCAGGCCAGGTGGGGCTTCCTGCTGGGGCTTCCTATGGGAGCCGAGGACTATCTAATTATCTCACCCAAAGGCACGTCGTTTTCCACGAGGATTACACACGTGAGTTCCCACAGGAAGAACCTGATGTGGCTACAGCCGTCAGTGGCCGCCTCCCACACACAGCATTGCTCTCTCTCTGCTGTGCGTGTCTCTGTTCTGCCTACTCCACAATGCACAAACTGCCTGCTCCACACTGCGCCCCTCCCGTAGCAGCACAAACCCTGAGCTGCAAACGTGCTCACTCAGCAGGGAGGGCCCTGCCGGCCACCGTGAGGCTCCTCGGGACTGTGCCCCCGGCCACCCTCCTGAGGCCCCACAGACATGGCCTCTGTTCAAAGGCGGCCTGAGAGACGCCAGAGTCCGCGTGAGCCATGAACACCCAAATGCTGCGGCCGCAGCTCTGTAACGCACCCGCCTGGCACCCGTGGTGGGGGCAGGTGAAAATCAGCTGTGAAACATCAACGCATCCATTTATGTAAATGCCCATGAGACTAACACCCATGTGCCTGGCACCAATGCCACGGACTTCTGAAGCTGACCCAGAGTCACCTCTGCCCGCATGGGTGTCTGCAAGGCTGGCACAATCAACACAATACACATAAGAGTGTGGAAATGGGTGTGTGCACAGGACCAGCATGTTCACGTGTTTGACCACGTATGAGACAGTGGACGTGGTAGGCATGACAGCGGGCATGTAATGCGTGCATTCTGGTGTGGGCGTGTGCAATGTGAATGGGCATGTCTGAATTTGCATGTGTGTGACTGTGAGCAAGTGTGAATATGTGTGTATGGGGCACATGTGATCTATTTGAACACTTGTGTGTGGCTGTGTGAGTACATGAGTGCGTGTGATCTGTATGAATGTGTGGGTGTGGGTGTGTGTGCATGGGTGTGTGTGCAGTGTGTCTGTGCATGGGTGTGCAGCATGTGCACGTGTGTATACATGGTATACAGGTATATGTGCACGCACAAGGATGCATGTGTGTGGGTTCAAGAGCTCACCCTGCAGTGCTCCGAAGGACTCGATGGAGAGGACCCTTCTCCCCACGGCAGAGAGGCTCCGGCACACGCGGCAGGAGGACGTGAGCTGCAGCTTCTCTTCACACAGTGCGATGATGCTCTGGGGACGTGAGTGCCTCAGACAGGAAGGCTCGGAGGAGGGGCCATCTCCCGTGGCCACCCACCCGACAGGGCCGGATCCTTTGAAGGTGACCTGGGGACAGTCCCCACAGCCTGCCTGCGCCTGTCTTGCCCATTTTCCAGTATGAAAAGGCAGCACATCCGGGTTGCAGAGAACCAGGAGGCTTGTCACAAGCAAGACCTTGCATACCCAAATGGACAATACAAAACCAAGTCCTCCTTTAAGCAAAAAGCCATTGGACTGTGGTCACGGAACCCAGGGGAGGCTGCCGGGCGCGTGTGGGGTGAGCACACGATGTCCGGGCCTGTGAGGTCAGGGTCACAACCTGGGGCGGCCCAGGGCAGCCTCGCTTACCTCAAGGTCCGGCCGGTCCCCGGGGTCCTCCGCCTGCATCCGGCTCAGCAACGCCTCGAGGTCTGGGCTCAGCCTGAGTTCCAGCGTGGGCTCTGCCACGTACTGGAGGGCGGCCTTCAGTGTGGCCCCCAGGGAGTAGATGTGCGCCTGTGGGCATGACGGGCCATCAGCTCTGGGGTCTGTGCCACCCCGACCGCGGCCACCGCTTTTCTGGGCCAGGAGCTCGAGTTTCAGGGATCGTGGAGATTCCCCTGAGGGGAAGCAGGACCCGCACCCATGCCGCCCACGCCCGTGCTGCTCGCACCCACACCACCCACGCTCTTGCCACCGGCGCCCACGCCACCCATGTCCACGCCACCCACGCCCTTGCCACCTGTGCCCACTGCCCACACCACTTGCACTCACGCCACCCACACCCTTGCCACCTGTGCCCACACTGCCCACGCCCACGCTGTCCGTGCCCGCACTGCTCGCACCCATGCCACCCATGCCCATGTCACCCACACCCACACCACCTGCACCCACGCCGCCTGCACCCACGCTGTCCGTGCCCACGCCGCCCGCACCCATGCCACCCACACATTTGGGCCCGGTCTGCTGGCTCATGGCCCTGCCCCTCCGGGCTTCCTGCCCACAGTAGCCTTGAGGGGCACAGACTCCTCCGGCTGCCGCGTCTCTCAAGGGTGGAGCCTTTCAGTGTTTAGGTCGAAAACTTCAAAACTTCAAAAACTGGATTTCAGTAGAAGGAAAGACGGGTTTTTCTTTTTGTTTGAAAGTCTGGGTTTTCCTCCCTCGCCTGAGGACGTGGGCTCTGCACAAGGTCTGCCCTGGACACGGCCGCACTGCAGGACCGGATGCTTCTTCCCAGGACGGCTGCATGTGGGGCTTCACCTTCCCCACAAGCAGCAGCAGAACCCAGAGCGGCTCAGGAACCTGCCCGGGGCCACGTCGCAGGTCACACATCTCACGTGTGGAGCTGGGACCTGACCCAGGGCCTGTTCTGCCCCCACACCTGTGCTCCCCTCCCAAGGGGAGTCTGGGGTCCCCAAGTGTCCCTCAGTGTCCACTCTAGTCCTGGCTGGCTGACTGGACACGCAACCGCATCCTGGGCTGGCTGACTGGACACACAACCGCGTCCTGGGCTGGCTGAGTGGACACGCACCTGTGTCCTGGACTGGCTGAGTGGACGTGCACCCGTGTCCTGGGCTGGCTGAGTGGACACGCACCTGTGTCCTGGGCTGGCTGAGTGGACATGCACCTGTGTCCTGGGCTGGCTGAGTGGACACACACCTGTGTCCTGGGCTGGCTGACTGGACATGCACCCGTGTCCTGGGCTGGCTGAGTGGACGTGCACCCGTGTCCTGGGCTGGCTGAGTGGACGTGCACCCGTGTCCTGGGCTGGCTGAGTGGACGTGCACCTGTGTCCTGGGCTGGCTGAGTGGACATGCATCCGTGTCCTGGGCTGCCCTGGCCCCAGGCATCTCCCTGGGTGGTCTCGAGATGACGTCACAGAACCCTGAGACCTGCTTCTCCACTCCGTCGTGAGGTCCAGGGTGACCAGGGAGCGTCCAGTCTTCACAGAAAGCCCTGAATCCCGGGGCCCCAGGCCAGCTGGTCATCCTGGCCGACTCCCCCTCTCTGTCAGGGTCTGTCTCAGGGTCAGGCTGCAGGGACCCAGCCAGATCCCAGGGCCCCTGACTCCACCTGAGCCCGGCTCCAACCACCATCACCAAGCTCATCCAATTCTGCCTCGAACTCCTTTTTCTCCTGAGATGTCTTATTTGAGCAAGACAGAAAGTGTCACAAAGAAACCATGAGCACGCAGCACCCCACACTTTCTTCTCTGGGGCATGAACGGCACCTCGCAGATGGCTCCACTTCCACAGTCTGGTGTGTGTGTGTGTGTGTGTGTGTGTGGACAGTCCTGGGGCTTCCCAGTCTAGACGTGGGCATACATGCAGACACATACGTGCACACCCAGCACACACAGGCAGCCGGACACGCATCTCTTCTCTCCCCCGAGCTGCACTCTGCCCTGCATCCTGGCTTTTTCACAACGTGAATCTCCTTCCAGATCAGGAACCCAGACTGACCTTCTCTGTCCCATGCCTGGCCCTGCCTCCCCGCAGGCCGATTTCTGCTTCTTCTCTATTCTCTCCCTCCTGCGCCCTGCCTGGTGCCCTGGGGCAGCCCACCTGGCACACCAGTCCCTGGCCACTGGCCATCCCCACAGACTCCCTGCTGTGCACGTGCCTCTGGTAGGGGACCTGGCACCTCCCTGTCCCCTCACGGCTCGCCTGGCACTGGCCACAACCACCACCTCTGCCTTTGCACCTTGGGCCAAGAGCCCCGATGGCTGCTCTGCTGCCAACTCCTGGCGTCTCCTGTGCCATCCTGGGGGGACCTGCCACACTCTCATGCCCGGGCCGGGATCCGCTTCCCTGGGGGACCTGTGACATGCGTGTTTGGGCACACAGGGTCCATCACTTCTGCGCTGATGCCGCTGTGGGTGCTTCTCATGTTCTGTTGTCATGACCGACGCTTCAGTGGGGGCTCTGTGTGGCGTCACTGGGGGCCCCGTGTGGCGTCAGTGGGGGCCCCGTGTGGCGTCGGTGAGGGCCCTGTGTGACGTCAGTGGAGGCCCTGTGTGACGTCGGTGGAGGCCCCGTGTGGCGTCAGTGGGGGCCCCGTGTGGCGTCGGTGGGGGCCCTGTGTGATGTCGGTGCAGCCACGTCAGGTGTGCGAACCCTCAATTCCAGGAAGGGTGATGCTGGGTCCCAGGTCACATATACTTACAATTCTGACAGCTGTGACAAACCCTCCTGATAAATGACCGACCGGTGTACTCACCAGCCGCAGCCCAGGCACAGTCTCTGCAGCTTTGCCAATCTGTTAGGGGACACTCACTAGTCGAGTTAATTTGCATTTTTGTAATTATGAATGAGACCAAGCATCTGTTCGTATCGACTCGTAGTTTTAATTTTTTCCTCTAAATCCCTAGGCAAGGACTGTGCTTTCTCCGCTGAGGTGGGGCTGCCGGGTGCCTGTGCACATCAGGGCTCGCCTCAGCCCGGTCGCCACACACGCTTGCTGCGTCTGTTGCTGGCTTCTGACGTTGTTTATGCATCTTCTCACATCCCAGAGCTCTACGCTCTAACGTGTGGAATCCGACTTGTTTGTGTTCAGCAGCTTTGTAGGAGGATGTTCTCCACCCCAATGCGACAGGGACAGCTTTCCTTTGTTTCTGCTAATATTTTTATAATTTTAAAATATCCAGACCTAATCTGTTTGCAGCCTCACTCTCTGGGGTGTGAACTTGGAGAGCACCCTCCGGCTGGCACCATGAGGAAGGACTCCTCCTGCCCCGACGCTGTCCTTGGAGCCTCAGATCTCCGGGTCTCTGCATGGCCGCAGGAGAGCGGCCCCTCGGAGCCCAGAGGACGCAGTCGGCCCTCAAGGTGCAGAGCCATACGGGGCCTGCCTTGCATCGCTGCAGGGAGCTCAGCATTTCTGCCTTCTGGAAGCTTCTGGCCTGAAGGATGGTGCGCCCTGAAGGAGGGAAACACACCTGTGTGCCACCTGCGGGGTTGGGAGATGGCAACACACGGAGAAACAGATTCCTGTGGGAAACTGTGCTGGAATCAGAAACTGCCGTATTTGACTAAGCCGCCAGGTTTCCGTGGGAAGACTGTGCTGGAATCTCAGAAACCGCAGTATTGAAGCTGCCGGCTAAGAGCAGCTGTTTGAGTGAGTTCCCTGGGGGTCATGTTGTCACGGAAGGCCCCTTTCAGGAAACAAGGACATCAGAGGCCCCAGGACAGCAGGATAAGGCTGGACCTCGGGCAGGCATCTGGCAGAGGAAGGGAGGGTGGGGCCTGCTCTCCAGGCCTGTGGGCCAGAGAACCTGGAGGCTGTCCTGGGAGCACCAAGTGGCCCTGCCTGGCTGGGCTTGGCTGTCAGTGGAGGGGAACAGGCCAGAGGGAGGCTGATCAGGCTTGAAATGATCACAACTTGGGCCACAGGGCGACGGGGAGCCGGGTCGAGGAGGTGGACGCTGCAGCTTCCTGCTCCAGGCCTCAGTGTGGTCTGAGCCTGTAGCTCCCACGGCGCCTGCACTCACGAGGGGCATCCTGGTGGCTCTCGCCTCACGTGGGGACAGGGCCTGGCCACTCGCGAGAAGCGGACGCAAAAACCCCCTGGAGACGCGACTCCTGAGCAAATGCACTCAAGCCAAATGGGTTTCGGTTCGGCACTGGTTAAAGTTTTTCTCAAAATTGAAAAGGCCCCTCTCTAGCGGGTAGGAAGTAGGTTCCACTCTGCTGAGTCTCACTTCAGGAAGCCCCTCGTCCGCTCTGCCGGAGATCCTTGGATCAGGGTCCGGGTCAGCCTGGGAGGCTCTTCGTGGCCCTGGGAAGCATTTCTGGTGGACTTGAGGTGACCGGTTCAAAGACCTGCTGGCTGCAGCAGTCAGCATGGTGGGTCCGTCGCAGCCCGGGCCTCAGGAAGGCACGATGAACACGCACCTGGGGGCTCCCCGGGCCGCCTGGGCCCAGACAGGGCCTCGCTGGCCAGGGCTCTGCAGACAAAGGGCTGCACAGATTTGGGACAGGAACCCACAGAAGGGGCTGGAGCATCCTGCCACACCAGGAAGTAGCTCAGAGCCCAGCGGAGCTGGGTGCCAAGGACCGGGGCGCCTTCTGAGCTTCAGTTGGCATCAGCAGAATGGACCAAATCCCATCAAAGACGTGTGAATCTTAAATTCATAAAACCATAAACCAAGCTCGCTGGTTAGCGTGGAGGATGCTGGATGCACTCGCTGCTTTGAAAATGGGTGGATGAAGAGAAGGAGTTGAGCCTCCCACCTCCCTGTCCGCAGGGACTGTCTGCTGCGGCTGGCTGGTGTCAATGAGGGTGGCTGTCCTGACAGTGGGAGCCCTGCTCACAAACTGAGGCAAGGACGACCGTGGCGGCTCCAAGGATTCGTGGCGGCCACTGACGGCTGTCGGGGAGCAGAGGCCACACGCCCCTGATGGGCCCTGGTAGGAACCTGAGTCCGACAGTACCCCTGACTATCCTGGACTTGGCCTCAGAGACAAACCACCAGGTTTTCTTCAACAAAAACCATAAGGAAGAGAGTCGGGGGTGTGAGATCATAAGAAACTCAGGAGGCATGGAGGCAGCCAGGTGTGTGGATCTCACTCAGATCCCGCAGGGAAATGGCTGGAAGAGCAAGATTTGGGCAGCAGAGGGGGGACCCGAACCCTCAGTCCACACCCACCCAGACTGGGAGTGGCTGTGAACGTTTCCAAGTGTGGCCGAGGCTTTGTGGTTACATGTTAAGAGGGGCCTGATCTTTTAGAGGTAAATCTGAGCCCAGTCAGTTGTGGGTCATTTCTGAGGTGGGGTGGAAAGTCTATTCCTTGAAACTTGCTGTAGTTTCGCTAATGTAGCTTCGCATGTGCTGTTCTTATTCTCTCTTTTCTGTATGTTTAAATGTTTCATTGTGAACATTAAAAAATAAAAAGTACCACCCACCGAAAGCCTTGTTCTCACCCAAAGACTGAGAATCAATCCAGTGCTGCAGACACGCACCATGCTACACACATGTGCCCATGACATGTAACACACTACACGCATGCATGCACACACCACATACATGCACACACCACACTGCACACACATGCATGCTACACACACACACCATGATACACTCTTGTGCCCATGACACATAACAGACTACATGTACGCACACACACACCACATACATGCACACACCACACTGCACACACATGCTACACACTGTACACACATGCACACACACACCACACTGCATACACATGCATGTGACACACACACACTGTGATACACTTGTGCATGTGACATGTAACACACTACATGCATGCACACACATGCACACTACACATACACCATGCTACACATGTGTGCCTGTGACACATACCACATGCATGCACGCACACCACATACATGCACACACCACATTGCACACACATGCACGCTACACACACACCATGCTACACGGGTACACGTGACACGTAACACACTGTATGCATGCACACACACCACACTGCACACACATGCACACTACACACCACACTGCACACACATGCAGGCTACACACACTCCATGCTACACACATGTGCCCGTGACACATAACACACTACATGCATGCATGCACACACTACACCACAAATATGCACACACTGTAGTTCACACACAGGCATGCTACACACACCATACAACACACATGTGTGTGCACCATGCAACACTCATGGCCACAACACACAACGTACTACATGCACGGACACACCATGTTACACACATGTGCCCATGATACACACCATACCACATGCATGTACACACCATGCAACACACATGCTCATGACACACACCATGCTATGTGCATGCACACACGTTACACACATGTGCCCATGATACACACCATACTACATGCATGCACACACAGCATACATGTACAAGATGCATACCACAGTACATACATGCACACCATCATACACACATGCGCATGAAACACACCACACAGCATACTGCATACATGTGTGCACAACCCACTCACATAGCATGCCATGCATGTGCACACGAGCACGACATACCACACTACATGCATGCACACACTATACTACATAGATGCACACAGACATACGCCACACCACATACATGTGCAAACACACTATATCATATTGCATGCATATGCACACACCTTGCACACAAACACACTGTACTACATACACATGCACATGACACACTATACTGTATACATGTGCACAGAGACACAGACACACAATTGGACATGCACATGGATACATTCTCTGCCAGGCAGCAGCTGCATGGGTCCCCAGCAGAAGAGGGTGAGCAGAGGTTGGCACATAGCTGGGTGATCTACTGGGGGCTGGGTCAGCTGCCACGCAGGGCAGCAGGGAATGTAGACTCAGATGGCAGAGGCTGCATCTGAATTCTGGCCCTGCCATGGCCTGGCCAGGCCAGCTAAGGCACGTCTGCACATTTCTGAGCTGTGCTCAGCTTGATTGACAGTGTTCCTTCAGAGTCGGCAGCAGCATTCTTGGCTGTGGCCAACGGCTTGAGGAGAATAAGCCCAGATGGTATCTCCCTCAGCCTGGACACAGGGGTGCTGAGCAGCACCAAGCACAGCCCAGATCTCCAGGGGATCTAATACCTGAAGACCCAGAGAACATTTAGCAACACTACATCAAGTTTCAAGGAACAGGAGCAGGGCCAGCCTCTGTGGGCTACGGGTCAGGGAGGATTCCATGAAGGAGATGTGAGTGAAGCTATGAGAAGACAAGAGAGGACACTCCAGGACAAAGGAGCAAGCTGGGCAAAGATGTGGAGGCAAAAGTGTGGACCAGAGGTTTGCAAACCTGGCTGAGCATCCAGAGAGCCAGGGCCCACTGCACGTATGCCTACCAGGCACTGCACACACAGAGGGCAGGAGACCAGCAATAACCACTCCTGAGATCATGCTCTCAACAGTGATTCTCTCAGCCTTGAGAATACAACTTAGCCCCGTAGCTCATGGAAAGCCAGGGTATTCATTCCTTCCCTCCATTCCCCTTTGTTTCCATCCAGGCACCTGGAATCCATCCGTCCACCCATCTATCCACTTATCCATTCATATGTGCGCCCATTCCCCATCCCCCATCCTTCCATCCACTTATCTATCCATCCACCCATCTAACTACATCTCCACCCATCTATCAACCCATCCTCCATACATCCACCCACCCATCCATCCTCCATCAATGCACCCACCCATCATCCATCCACAAATCTACCCATCCATCCTCCTGTTCATCCACATCCACCCATCCATCCATCCACCCACCTACCTACCTGTCCACCCACCTGTC
>NC_045442.1:768027-778857 GCF_002776525.5 Piliocolobus tephrosceles
CCCATCCATCCACATATCCACCATCCACCCATCTACCCATCCATCCAGCCACCCACCCATCCACATATTAACCATCTATCTGCCCATCCACATATCCACCACCACCTGTCCATTTACCCATCCACCCGCCCATCCACCCACCTATCCACCTATCCACCTATCCATCCACCTGTCCATCCACTCATCCATCCCTCCATTCATCCATCATCAATCATCTATGCTCCAACCATCAATCTATTTATTTAGAAAACAACTCAGCAAATAACCTTCTGGCTAGTTGTTGGTTGACACTGCCTGCTACACACCTGGTGGAATCAGCAAGCTCACTCACCGCCCGCTCTTCTGTGTTGGAAGCATCCCATCTTCATTTAGTGAACCCTACTCAACCTCAGGTCCCAGTTTAAACTCCACCTTCTCACAGTGGCCTCTGGAGGCCTCTGATGCAAACAAGAGCCTTGGAGCCCCATTCTCACGTCCCAGCACTATTGGATCCCCAGCCTGTGGGTCTCACATCAAGTCTGTCACCTGTGTAGACCAGAACCAGCAAGAGGCAGGACCCCACTCACCCTGCTCTCTGTGAGCCCAGACACTTGCTAAGCCTGCATGTCGTGGATGAATGCCAAGCAAACAGGCCAGCAATGGGGGAGGGGTCTGAGTCTTCCAGGCCGGGCCGCTGAGCCCACGGGTGCTCAGGGCAGCAGGGTAGAGAGGAGAGCCACATGGGGTGAAGGCTGGAGAAGTTAAGAAGAGAATGAAAATGACACATAAAAGCCCTAGAGTGTTTGGAAGTTTAGAGACGACTGCCGGAAACAAATGCTTTCCATGGCCACATAGAATAAATCTCACACCGAGACGCTGGGCGGAGGACCAGCCACCCATGGCCACATAGAATAAATCTCACACCCGTGATGCTGGGTGGAGGACCAGCCACCAAAGACAAGTGCTGCATGAGCCCGCCCACCCACAAGAGGCACAAAAACAGGAAAATCGCAACCTCTGCTCTGTGCTGTCCAGACAGTGACCTGGGGGCCAGGCAGGGGCTGCTGCCGCCCATCTGGGTGCTGCTTACACAGAGGCTCGTGTGAAAATCCATCAAGTTGTATGTTTGTGATATATACATTTTTCTGCATGTATATCTCAATAAAAAGTAAGAAAAAACCAATCTGTTCACATTGTTAAATAACTCAGGGGTAAAGAAGAAATCCCAGTGGAAATAAAAAAATTAGAAGTAAATGATAATGCAAACATTATATAGTAAAACTCATAGGATGCAGCAAAACTTACATGTTGAGGAACATTCATAGCCTAAGTGCTCTTGCTGATACTGGAAAGGAAGAAAAGCTGGAAGCCAATGACCTAAATGTCCAGCTCAAGTCAGAAAAGGGGTGGATCCTAAACTCAGAACGAGGAAAGGAAAGAGAGAATGAAAAACAAGCATCAATGGAAAAGAAAACACAGACACGCCAGAAGAGCAGACGGGACACAGAGGAGGCTCTTCGGAAAAATGAATGTACTAAACAACCCCTAGTGAGACTGAGAAGAGAAAGCACAAATTAACTGTCCAGTCAGAGAATCAGGGCAACCTGCGGCTAATGCAGCGGCTGAAAAGGAGAGCACCTGCAGCTGAAGGCCAGAGATTTTACAAACATAAAAAGTAGACCCACAGCTGACTCAGTAAGAAACACCAGAGATCAGTCCTGTAAGTACTTTTTTAAGAGGCGGGGTCTCACGCCGCTGCTCAGGGTGGAGTGCAGTGGTGTAATCTTGGCTCACCGCAACCTGCAACTCCTGGGCTCACGCAGTCCTTCTGCCTCAGCCTCCTGAGTGGCTGGGGCTACAGGTACCTGCCACCACGCCCGGTTAATTTTTAAAATTTTGTGTAGGGACAGGGTCTCACTTTGTTGCCTAGGCTGGTCTCTAACTCTGGTCATCAAGTCATCCTCCTGACTCAGCCTCCCCAAATCTCCCTGTGCTGGGATTCTAGGGGTGAGCCACTGTGCCCAGCCAGTCCTGTAGCTATTAAAAACTGAGCAGTAGTTAAAAATCTTTCCTAAAGAAAACAGATGGCCCTATAAGTGAGTTTTACCAGACTTTTAAGGAACAGATCATCCCATTCTTATATAAACAGCACAAAGAAAGGGAAGGGGTGCTGCCTATACAGGATTAGAACAATCCTGAGGCCAACACCAGTGAAAACATCAACAGAATGGAAAATCGCCAGTCCACTCAAATATGCACAGAAATCTGAAGCAAGCACTAGTAAATCAAATTAAACAGTGTATAAAAAAGACAAGACACTTGGCCAATTTAGATTTTTCTATGTAAGAAAGAATGATTTAATATAAGAAAATAAAGATGTGACTATAAGAATCTTAATGAAGAAAAAATTAAAGGATCATGTCAAAGGATGCAGAAGAAACATCTTGTGAAATTGACACACACATTCACGATAAAACTCAGCATAGAGGGGGACTCGTGGTGGAGGCAGGCAGCGTTCTGGATGAGGAAGGTGAAAAGCACTTTTTTTAGAATGGGGGATGGGGAGAGTGGTCAGTTCCTCCCTGCGATGGGACAGTGCTCAGCCTCACTCTGCTTCTGCTCCAAGACTCATTGCTGTTCCTTGCAGCACTGAGTAAGAGGAGGAAGGAAAACGTGGAGCAGGACCATGGGATAAGAGGAAAGACACTTGTTTTTTTGTCAGTGATTAATCAGTTAAATAGGAAAACTAAAAGAATCTATAAGTTATTAGAAATATTAAAAAAAACTTTAGCAAGATGGCTGGATGTAAAATAAAGATATTAAAGTGAATTGTGGCCAGACACAGTGGCTCACGCCTGTAATTCCAGCACTTTGGGAGACCAAGGTAAGAAAATCACCTGAGCCAAGCAGTTCGAGACCAGCCTGGGCAACAGCGCGAGACCCTGTCTCTACAAAAATTTTGAAAAATTAGCTGGACATGGTGGTACATACTTGTAGCCCCACCTACTTGGGAGGCTGAGGTGGGAGGATCACTTGAGCCCAGGAGGTGGAGGCTGCAGTGAGCCGTGATTGCTCCAGTGCACTCCAGCCTGGGTGACAGAGCAAGACCCTGCCTCAAAACCAAATCAAAACAAAAAGAGGACAATGAATTTTAGAATAGAATCAGAAAACATCACATTCCTGAGGAAAATCTAATAAACGATATCTAAGACCCCTACAGCAAAACTTTGCAACGTTAAACTAACTTCAGGTGGATGAAATGTGAAACAAAACTTAAAGCTCTTGGTAGAAAATAGCAGTGACTATCGGCTCAGCCTTGAAACAGGAAAGGTTTCTTGTGAAGGTTAGACCCTAACAGAAGAAGAACCATTAAAATATTTGATGATGTTAAAATTGAGCAACCACTTTTCAGCAGAGGACACCGTCAGCCAGCTTTTCTCCAAGTGTGGCTCAAGAGCATCTTTCTCTAACGATGTTGAGACGGCATTCACCTCGGTTACTCTCCCTCCCTCCTGAGCGGACAGTGGAGTTAGGGTTAGGGCTGGGGTTGGGCTTGGGGTTGGGGCTGGGGCCACGTGACGTGATATCACAGCCGACTGAATGCAGAAGCTGCCGTGAAAATCCAGGCGTTTTCCACAACCCAGACGTGAAAGATTTACAAATATACAACCCAATGCCACTCTTCTCACTAATTTTGGAGGGAAAATATTCTTCACAAGTGTTATGTATGTTAACATACAATGGACATTGTGGTTTTTAAATGAATAGATAACTTAAAAAGTCTTGGTTTTAATTTATAACATCATAATTATGAAGAGACAGAACTCACATAAGCAAACGCTCTTAGGGGCAGTCAATACTTTTTAGGGTTATAAACCTTCACCGGAGAGGCACTCCTCACCCACATCCCCTATGACGCAGGAAAGAGATGCAGCGTGGTGCCCTCCCACGCACGAGACCCCAGGCCCCTGCCACACCTGCATCCTGCAGGAGCCAGACTCCAGGCCAGACCCCAGATCCCAGGTCCCTACCACGTCCGCGTCCTGTGGGAGCCAGCGATCCTCACACTGTGCTCTCCAGCGTGTGGTTGGGGGAGTTCCAGGAACAGATGTACGTCCACCTGCCCCACAAGCCACACTTCCTCCTGGGCATACACCCTAGAGAAACCTCACCCAGATCTGCTCTCGGTGTACACACCAGGAAACACCTGCACCCCTTGGTGCCCCCACAAGTGGGGATTTAAATGTGGCCTTCACCCGACGGGATAACACACAGCAGGTGCCACATTATGGCCACACAGTGCTCTGCAGATGAAGTTTAACAAGAATACATAAAAGTCCTGGAAGATCATACATGGCCTGAACTCTTATCAGAAAGTTAAAAACGGTGCCAATGAAACAATAGGACTTGGAGGAACGAGCAACGTGGGATAAAAATGAAGGAATGAGAGTCCCACGGGGGAACCGTGGAGTGGGGGGACCGGGCACAGGCTGGGCTGAGGTCACGTCCAGGTCTGAGCTGGATTACGATGTGACTAGGAATGCAAGCACAAAACTAAAACACCCTCACGTGCACCAGGAATCACAGCCACCAGGTCACGTGCCACATCACAGCCACAAGGCCACACACCACACCACGGCCACCAGGCCACACGCTACACCACAGCCACCAGGCCACGTGCCACAGGGGCTTGGGTTCTGGACACTGGGGTGCACTAAAACATAGGACTCCCACAGCAGAGGCCCCCTGAGGCACCCTGCCCACCTCCCAGGGCAAAGGGCTCCAGGCTCACTTGTTTCAAAGTGAAAGTAAGAGGGATGCAGGGAGCCATCCCAAAACTCTTCTTTCTTTGTTTTTGACACAAGGTCTTGCTCTGTCGGCCAGGCTGGAGCGCAGTGGTGCCATCTCGGCTCACTGCAGCCTCGACCTCCTGGGTTCAAGAGATCCTCCTGCCTCAGACTCCCAAGTAGCTCGGACCACAGGCGTGCACTACTGCGTCCAGCTAATTTTTGTGTTTTTCGTGGAGACAGGGTTCGCCATGTTGGCCAGGCTGGTCCTGAACTCCTGGGCTCAAGTGATCCACCCCTCTCGGCCTCCCAGAGTTCTGGGATTACAGGAGTGAGCCCCCATGCCTGGCCCCCAGACTCTACTTTCAAGGTCAAATTTTAAGGCCATGACACAGCCGATGGGCTTTTATTGGGAAGATCTTTGAGTTCCTAGTTACTTGTTTATTTGTTAAGGATTGCGTTACTTTCTCTGCCATGGGCTTTGTGACAGTAGGAACCACCAATGGGCCACTCCCGGCCCGGGGACAGAGCCCAGCCTGATGGACGGACCAAACCTGAGGGCCGCAGGGTGACTCTGCCCCTTTCCAGGCGGCCACGCAGGTGCTGACCCCGAGGTGCTGGGCTGCTGTTGCCCAATGGGTCCCACACAAAGGGTTCCTGAGGGGCTACACGGGGGTCTGCTCTGGGAGCAGCAGCCTCTATGACTCGGGCGATGAGGCCCCCAGGGTGGCCCACGCCCGCACCCACGCCCAGAGCTGTGCCTGGAGGCCTTGTGTCTCTGCAGAGGCCGTGAGTGACCCGGCTGCCAACTCCCTCGGAGGAGCTGTGATTCCCTGCCGACCATCACTGGTCATTTTGGTCACTTTTAACATGTTAAGTGTAGTAAGTTCGCATTCCAGAAAACATGCTATAACATGGTTATGACGACAAACGTGGCCGAAGCCGCTGCTCCCACAGTCTGTGCGGACCTCCAGAGAACACTGCAGGGGACGAAGCTGGGTGTGCCCCAGAGGCCGTCACTACAGCCCAGTGAACCGGGCTCCGCTCCTGGCCAGAGGCCAGTCGCAGAGGCTGCCCCAAGGCAGGTGCGTTTCTGAGTCAATGGCAGAGGCCACCTTAGAGGTAAAGGGGGGGCGTGGCGCGTTACCCCCACCGGCACTTACCTCAAAGGTGTTCCCGGTCACGTCGAACTCCGGGGGAACGAAGGCACCCTCAGGGTCATCTTAGAGAGGAGAGAGAAGGAGAGAAGGCTTCTAGTCACACCTGTGAACCTGAACCCGCCAGCCGGGAAGGTCCCCTCCCCGCAGACCTGGCGTCCCCAGACCATTTTAGGCTGCGAAAAAGGGAAATTAGCTCCTTAATGGTTATGGTGGGAAATGGGTTCCAAAGTGGAAGAGGGAAGGGTTCTACCACTTTCCCAAGAAGGAAGCTGAAGACATTCACCAAGGAAAACCAGCTCCCAGGCAGGGCCCACGCAGTGGGAGCAGGTGGCCCACCGAGGCAGGGGTATCCCACCCTCCCAGGCCAGCGTCCACTCACAGCAGGGCCAGCGGGACTGGCCCAGGGGAGACAGAAGAGGCGCACAGCCTGCCCTTAGGGGAAGTCCCGAGCGGAGCGGGGTCGGGGTGGGTTGAGTGTCCCTCTGGCGTCTGAGAGTGGGTTTGACTGCCCTGGCACAGCAGGCACCCCACGGACCCTCGGCCACTCTCCAGCCTGAGTCCCTCCTGAGGAAGAGAAGGTCTCCACAGGAAACCCGGGTCCAGGCTCCCAGCATCTGCCCCGGCAGAGCCTGTGCTCACATCCACCCCGAAAGGCACCTCCGCCCCGTGCCCAAGGCTGCCTCACCGCTGAGCTGCTCCATGAAACACACGTTCCCGCTGGTGTTGAAGGCCAGGGTGTCAGGTGTGATGCACAGGCTCTGGAAGATGGCGGCGTGGGCCACACTCCGCATGGACAGGCTGCACTCCAGGCACACGGCCCAGGCTTCCTGCTCGCTGAGGCCACGGTCCCGCAGGGAGAGGATGTCAGCCAGAGACACATTCTCCTGTCAAGACAGGCCCTGGCCGTGAGCCCAGCAGGACCCTCAGCCGGGCCCCGGCACCCCCGCGGAGACGATTCCATGGGGAAATGGATGGCTCGTGGCAGCGTTTTAACGCGTGGGTCAGGGAAAGGGCTTTAGGCCACATCTCATTTTGTTTCAAGAGTCGTCCTGCTGTTCCCTGGACGTCAGAGTCATGGAACATTTGGTGGCACCATCAGTGTGCTGCCTGGAACAGGTGTCTGCTCCTGGATCCTGGCATGGGGCGTTCCTCCAAGAGGCTCGGCCAGAGCTGCTGGGTCACCTGCTCCCTGGGGCACCCCTGACCCCACAGGCTCACGGCTCAACTGGCCTGTGGAGGCTGCCAACAGATGAGTGAGGCGACCGAGTCAAGATCCCCAACTGTGGACTTGTGCAGAGCTAAAGGGGCGTGATGCTGACACACTCACACAATGCACAACCACACGCGCTGCCAACATTTGTTCCAGGCAGTTCACACTGAGGACACAGTCACGGCAGTTCCCGCCACATGGCCCGGCCGCCCCCAGGTGGACCCACCTCCAAATCTGAGTGGGCTCCTGGACTCTGTGAGGGCTCAGCTGTGACCATGATGGCTGCCACCAACACCCACACCCCCATGAACATGCACACGCACAAACATCCCCACCTAGCACACGTGTGCTCACCCTCACACAGACACACATCCCCATACATGCATCCCACACACATAACACAGGGCACGCTCATACATTGACACTCAGACGCTGGTGCAAGGTGTGTGCACACTGAGTCGCACCACTTCAGTCCCACCACTGCTCACACACACTCTCATCGCTTCCCACACTCACGGTCCCACTGCTTCTCACACACACTCATGCAATGAGAACGGACAGCCTTATGCACACACAGACCTCACACTCACATACATACTACATGCCACTGCACACATGCCTAACACTGACCACATGCAGGCACACTCAGACACATACGTATACCTGCACACACGCACACACCCATTCCCACACTCGGTGCACACACCCTCACAGGAACACCCAAGGCTGCACCATCCAGACTCGCACGTACCCCAGACGTGGAGCTGAAGGCCCTCTTGGGTGGGCTGCTCCCGGCCAGGGCACCCCATCTGCAGGTAGGAGGGGGTGGCTGGGGGCTGCAGCCTGGATGCACGTGGGTGAGGTCAAGAAAGGCTCCGGACACGGGGCCTCAGAGGACAGGGCAGGTGAGGGGGAAGCAGAGGCCCCTTCTCCCCCATCCCTGACTTCCCCTCTCTCCCAGTGCACGGGACGGCTCTGGCTCTGCTGGTGCCACTGGGCGGAGGTCCTGAGAGGCACCTCCCACCTCCGGTCCCCCACCATGCCCCAGCGGCTGGCACTGCAAGAGGCTCTCCAGGCACAGGAAAGGGATGAAGGGCTCAAACCAAAGCAGGAGGCCAACAAGTGACGGAATCAGGGCGCAGGCGCCCGGTGGGGCCTGGCCACAGGGCTGGGTCTGCATCTGTCCGTGGGGTCTTGGCACATCCCCCATCCATCTCCTTCTTGGGGTCCAGGGAGAGACTTGATGACATCATTTCCCAGGCCCTTCCAGCTCTTTCTATCGCAGGAATCTCCCTGCCCCATTCCTGCGTTCGCTGATTGATCAAAGGTGTCTCTGATTTGGGCTCAAGCCTGCCGTCCTTTGTACCATCCAGGACTCCTCAGGATTCCAGAGTCTGAAGCTCCCAGCGACACCTGTGGGGCTGGTTAAAGAGGCGCCTGGGCGCTGGGCACACACAAACACATGCACACACGTGCACACACCCGTGCACCTGTACACACAGGCACACACACATGTACACACTCCTGTGCACTGACACACACGTGCACACGGCGCTACGTGCCCACGCACACATGCCTGCAAACATGGGCACAGACACGCACTAAGCAGTAAGTAAGTCTGAGGACCCCAGAGGTTGTGCTGCTTAGGAGGAAGGGAGCCAGCATGACACGTGTCTGAGCCGGTCCCTGTTCCCCTGCGGGGCCCTGGGGGGCCTTCTGGCTGTTGCTCACGGGTCAGGGGCCTGCTGCCAGCTCACACAGCGGTGTCGAGACCTGTGGACCTGGGAAGGGAGCCAGGTCAGCCGTGCCAGCAGGGCCACCCCTCGCGCACAGCACGCCCTCCTGCTCAGACCCAGAGGGGAGACACCTGCCTGTGGGCAGCCCCCTCCTCCCCTCAGGGAAGCCGGACACCTGGGGCCCTTGGCGCCTAGGAGAGGCGGGCGTGTCTGAATTCCATCAGAGATTCTCTGGATGATTTTAGGGGTGAATTCCATGGGGTCTGTGGCTGAAGCCTCCCCTCAGGATTGTCTCAGCCCCACTGGTGCACGCTGTCTAGAGGGTGGGCTTCTGTTCACACAGGGTCCTGAGCCAGAGGGGTCCCCCGGCCACCCAGGGGGTCTTGTCATGTGCTGAGGGCTCCCAGGCCTGAACTCTGGGCCCCAGGTCACCTGCCCTCTGGGACCTGCAGCCTCCACCCTGGTCTGGCACAGGTGAGAGGAATTACTCCCGCTTGCCTGAATCCACAGTGGCTGGATGAGTGAGGAAGGGTGTCAGACAGGCCTAAGAGGCCGGAACAGGACGGGAGAGACTGGGACAGACACAGGCAGCACTCACTAGCCTCGGGACCCCAAGTCCGCGGGGGCCCCACCCACATCCCAGCAGACACCTCCACGACCACCTCCGAGGTCAGGAGCCATTTGGGCGTCCTACAGTCACCTCCAGAAGGGGCCCTTGGAGACCCTGGGGCTCTAAACCTTGCTACCAGGTGGGTTCAAGTCCACAGCTGGGCCAGAAGGCTTCGTACTCAAGTAAAATACGCCCAGCTAGGCTGCGGGGCTGCCGAGGTGGCCTGGACCGGAGTTTAATGGGCTGTGGCAGACACTTGGGAAGGAGGTGACGTGCTGTGAATAGCAACGCCGGCCTCGGCTGGCAGACGCCTGTCTGTCTGCCCAGCGCCCCCTCCTGCGCACCTGCCTGCCCAGCACCCATGAGGGCCCCACGGCAGGCTGGGGCCTCGTGACTTTCCACACTTCAGCCTCTCCTGCCCCTGCTAATACAGTCTGACCTTGTCGTGGCTGGCCAGCCTTCAGTGACTCCGTCTGCTGGCACAGACCCAGCCTCTTGAGCAGGCCCAGAAGATTCTTCACGACCCAGCCCAGCCCACCGACCACCCACCCTGCCCCTCGCCATCCCTAGCAAGGTGTGCCCGGGTGAGCCATGGGGTAGGTCTGAGCGCTCGGACCACCTAAGACCTGTTCCTTGCAGGGCAGGAAAGACCGGTCCCCACTTTGCAATTGTGTGGCCACGAACTCCACCCCCATCCCAGGTGGGAGGAGGGATTTGAGAAGGCAGGTGGACATGGACCCCCGGGACTGGGCTGCTCTCCAGGACAGCAGCACATCAGCCAGTCCCTGGGTATCAGAGGACAGGGCACACTTCCCACCGAGGACCCTTATCTCATGAAAGTCCCCATTAGGGGCTTCTGTGCATTCAGAAAGCTCCAACACCCCCCGCCACACTGCCAGGCAGACTTTGAGCCAGGGTTACACAGGGACGCCTGGATCATTTGGCACATTTCGAATGCACTGTCTTATGACCAACCGATTCTTTCAGCCGTGGGATTCTAACAGGACCAATACAAACTCCAGTCACTGCTGGGAGCACTGGCTGCCAGTCCCCAGAGCCTTCCAGAAAGCCCTCTCCACACTGCCAGGCCCCCCACATCACAAACCCACCCCCCCCTCACAGCTGCCTCCACCCTGCCAGGGCCCCCCCCACCACAAAACCACCTTCTCCTGACAGTCCTCTCCACACTGCCAGGCCCCCCCCACCACAAACCCACCTTCTCCTGACAGCTGTCTCCACACTGCCAGGCCCCCCCCAACCACAAAACCACCTTCTGGACAGCTCTCTCCACACTGCCAGGCCCCCACCACAAAACCACCTTCTCCTGACAGCTGTCTCCACACTGCCA
>NC_045442.1:778867-785597 GCF_002776525.5 Piliocolobus tephrosceles
CCACCACAAAACCACCTTCTCCTGACAGCTGTCTCCACACTGCCAGGCCCCTACCACACCACAAAACCACCTCGGCTCCCGAGGTGCCTTCTGCTCTGAGCTCGTCCTGGCACAGATGTCATATGGACCCTGTTGAGGGAACATGCTCTTCTTTACTGGGAGCCCCCAGCTGTGTGCCCCTCCAGGCAGCAACTGCATCCTGTCCACCCTCAGATTCTGAGTGTAGCTGACATCGGCACACAGGAGGTTCTGGAAGGCACTTGCTGAACTCCAGGAGGGGTGACAGTGCTGCCTGCCTCTCAGGGACCTGGGACATGTCCTGCTCTGGCACCCAAACCAGTACACGCACTTCGTCTCATCTGCATCCCTGTGGGGCAGCCAGCACTGCCCATCCATCGACCCTGGCCGCCTGGCCTGTGTGCCTCTTCTGCAGCCACTGTTCTGTCTGGATCACGCTGTTCTGCCTCAGATCCCATACTGCCATCTACAGTAGCTGAAATCTCATGGGAATCCCGGGAAGGCCACCTCCTCCAGGAAGCCCTCCTTGCATCACCCCCACAGAACATCTCCTGTGTATTGTCTGCTGGTGGTTCTTTGCCTGTGCTGACCCAGTGGTGCTGCCTGCAAGTGGCCAGAGATCCAACCTGGCCACATCCTCCAGGACCTGCTGGCCCACTTGCTGATGCTCTGGTGGGTTCCAGCTGAGAGTGTTCTCACACATGCACGGCCATGTGTCTCCGGGCCCACACCATAGTGAAGTTGCTGGGACACAGGGCACTGGTGCCTGCTACTTTGCCAGCGAATGCTGGGCTGTTTTCCAAAGAGGCTGCTCCATTTGTCCTCCCACTGGCGCGAGGGAGAGCTGCTGCGACGTCCTTGCCAGCACATGCCGCTGTCCGCTCTTCAGTTCTTGCCAGCCTGGCGGTCTTGGGAAGGCATTCGTGGGGGTGTATTTTGCATTTCCCTGATTGCAATGAGCAAACATCTTTTCACATATTCAGCAGCCATTTGGATTTTCTCTGGGACCATGTCAAGGGAGGGACATTCCAGGGGCTCTGGTGGGTGTCCATGAGGGCCTATTTCTTGGCCCCACCGTAGAGACAGCTGTTACAACTAGCTGTAGAATGAGTGAGCTCCTACATCTTACGCAGCCTGCATGTGTCCCGGGCCTGGCGCCACCGTGCTTTCCCAGCAGCTGCCCTGCGCCCTTGGCCTTCCTGGTACTCTGGGATGATGATGCAGCCTCACCGTGCTCTCACCTCACCCAGGATGGTTTTCCAATGCAACTCAGGTGCAGCCACGTGCCCTGATGGAGATTTCAGAACCTTCCAAGCCGAACATGTGCAGGAAGCAGAGTCTGAACGCCAGGGGAGTTCTGAGACACGGGACGTGTTGGGCTCAGTGCTGGGCACAGGGTTGGGCTAGGGACCACCCCTGATGCTTTCCAGGAGTGTCTGCGATGGGCCCGCCTGAACGTTCCCACTGCACGCTGCTAACCCAGCGGCGTCACCTGGAGGCCTCTGTGGCCATCACAGGATGGAGCCCCCACCCCAGCACTGTGCCAGGCGGGAGCTGTCCAGCCGACAGGAGGACACTGGTGTGTGCGTGGGGGTGGGGAGCATGCAGAAAGACAGCCTGTGGCTTCAAGTGGGCTCATGCGTGGTGCGGCATGTTCTGTGTATGGGGCACCGACTGCTGTCTCCGTGTGGAGTTGGGAGGCCCTCAAGGCTCAGGCCCCTGATCCGCGAAGGGGCTGTGGGAAGAGCTGCGTCCTCAGGGCGGCCTCCTAACAGATACCCTGGGATGCATCCTGGGGCGTTTCTAAAGGCTGTGGGCTGCGCTTCCCTCTCGGTCAGAGCCATGGTGATCTTTGAAGCTTTACTGACTCCCCTGGCTGCTCGTCTCTACAGCCTTCAACTGCACCAAATCCAGGCCATGGTGGGGGCGGGGGCAGCGCCAGCCCCCGCACAGCCTCAGCAGTTTCTAGGTGGCTGAGCAGAGGGCCTCCTGGGGCTGAACCTTCCCAGAAGGAAGGGGCTTCCACAGCAGAAACTCCTGATCCCTTCAGAGCCCACTCCCCTGGGGCAGAAGGTGGGGGCTGCGAGCGGGTGAGGCCCGGGGCTGCTGCACCGGGATTCCCTGCTCCAGCCTTGCTTGGCCGACTGTTTAAAGAGAGGCTGCCGCAGCATCCCATTAATGGCTGCAGGTGACGACGCTGTCACTGGAGACACAGGGGCCCAGTGTCTGGGCTCTTGCCTGTTGGAGGTTTGGCAGATCTCGAATCCCTGGAGGATGAGGGTCCCTTTGGGAGCTGCTGCATCCCTGGGGGGCCACCTCTCACGCTGCCGGGCCTGGCTTGTCCACTCCATCCCAGCCAAGCCAGAGCTGAGTTACAGGGTCAGACCCAGCTAAGGTGGGGTCTGGGCAGTGCTGTTGGGTGGGCGGTCCATGAGCAGAAGCGCCAGGGTATGCAGATGGCAGGCAGAGCCCCTCTGCACCTTGCGGGGTAGGGGAGTCTTGGGTGAAGGCCCGGAGACCCAGAGAGAGGGAAGCAGCTCTCAGTCTGTGGGGGCGGTCGTCCAGCCCTCTCCCCACCCCCGGCTCCTGAACCTCAGCTCTGGGGCCTCCTGTGCCGCGCCTGATTGGGCTCTGCTGCCCTGCGCCCCACTGGCCTCCTGGGGCCCGGCAGGGAGTAAGCAGACCCCCTACCGTCCTCCTTGCTGCCCCCACACTGTCCCACCAGGGTTTCCACCAGGAGCCACCGCGCGCGCCAACTTCTGCAGGGGCTGCCCACCCGCCGCCGTCCCGTGCGCATTCGCAGGTGTTGTCCCCTCCAGGTGAAAATCCTAACGCGTGGGCTGAGAACAGCGGTGGGACCCCCTCGGCCAAGGAGGGCTCCTGGGGAGGCGGGAGCGCACAGCCCCTCCCGGGTCCACCCCCGGGCGCTCTCCGCAGACCCCTCGGCGGCGGAAGGGGCTCCCCAGTGGGGCCGGGGGCTCACCTCGTCCTCGGGGAGGGTGGGCAGCGGCTCGAAGTCGTAGAAGTCCAGGTCTTTGCCGTCCTCCTCGTAGAGATCCGCCGCGGCTGGGTCCATGGCCTGCATCCTGCGGCCGCGCCGCGCACCGGCCCCGGGGCCTCCGGCAGGGCTGGGCTGGGCTCGGCTACGCGCACCCCGGCTCCATGGAGACGCGCCCGGCCCTCGCCCGCCCCCGCCCGCCCGTCGCTGCCGCAGTGTCTCCGGGGGACGCGGGCAGGATACGGGGCGGGCCCCGGGGGCGCGGGGGCTGCGCGGCGCTGTCCAGACCCAGCGCCCAGGGGACGTCGCTCCTTCCTGGGGGAGGCACCGGGGGCGGAGCCAGGCGCGTGGCCTCCGTGGGGAGGCCCGGGGTCTGCGCCCCACCTGGGCCCCAACGGTCGAGGGGCGGAGTCGGCGCCCAGGAGCGCTCGGACGGGCCGACCCCTCGCCGCCTCCCACCTCCCCCGTCCACCCCCGCTGCCGCCGGGCGGGGCTGCCGCAGTCCCGGGGTGGCCTCTGCAGAGGCGTTGGGCAGGGCCGGGCGGGGCCCAGGTGGGGGCGGGGCCGCAGGGGGCGGGGCCCGGGAGGGGCGGGGCGGTCGCTGGGCTGGGGTCCCTCCTGAGCGGGGGTCTTTCGGAGGCCCTGGGGTGTTGCGGGGGCAACAACGGTGCCTCATCCCCACCTGGAGGCGTCAGAGAGACCCCACGGGGCACCCGACCTTCCCCGGTCCTGGGGCGGTCCTGGGGCTCTTGGTCGACCTCTTCCTGCCCCAAAGCCCCCGCCAGGGCTTTCTTCAGCGCCAGGGTGGTCAGAAGAGCAGGATAACCCCAAGCTCGGCCACGGGGTAAGGAGGGTGGAGGCGAATCTCACCTTTCGCAGCCACCCCCAGTACTCCCACAGTAGAGGGGCGGCTTCAGGGCTAGGCTGTCAGCTCCCCCCGACCCCCTGGCCCCACCGTGTGGCTGGCCAGGCACACAGTAGGCACTTAATACATGCTCCAGGCTTGAAGGAGGCAGGGCTTTTGACCGCAGAGTCGGAGGGTGCAGTGTGCTCAGGGACGTAAATTCCCAGCACTCAGTCTCCGGGTCGGGTCACCCGGGCTCTCAGGCCTGGCAGGGAGTGCGGGGTCTCAGCTCCCCCGGACCCAGCTGGGCACTGAAGCCCGAGGCTGGGAGTGGGGCAGGTGCTGGGCAGACTCTCTGCGTCCATCCAGCCAGGCAGCCCCACCTTATTCAAAATACCCACCCTGGGGCCCACCCTGGTCCACCGAGTCAGCAAGTCAGGTGCAACCTCCCCTATCCTTGGGTGTTTGGAAGCTTGGGCAGCAGCCAAGGTGGGGTGAGGTGCAGCTGGAGAGGAGGAGTCTCACCGAGTGTGGCCTCAGCCAGCTGTCCCCAAGCTCTCTCTGTGGGCCCCACAGGGCCTGCAGTGCCCCCATCCCCGTCTTGGAAGGAGGCCGATGTGGCAGGCAGACTCTGCTCCAGGAGCCTGGTCCTGCTGCACTCTGGTGCTCAGACCTGGACATTGGAGCTGAGCCCCTGGGCTTCCAGGCCCTCTGCTGCAAGGCTGGGGCTGCCTCCTTTGTCAGGTCCGGATGTGGCCCTGACACCTCTGGCCACCCAGACTTGTGCCTGTGGGGGAACGCCAGGCTGATGTGACCCCAAAGGGAAGGCACCAGGGACCCCACAAACACAGGACTTTTTCACCGAGTGCTCACATCACCTCGCAGGCTTAGGAGTGAGGACATAGACACTGAATAGGGGGCAAAGGTAACCCCATAATTTGGTGGGCAGCCACACAGCAAGCACTCCTGGAAAGAAGTGCATGCGATTTGGTAAAATGCAGAACTCACAGGCTCCTGGAGTCGGCCGCGGAAGTTTCGGTTCTTGCAGCCTGAAACCCCTCAGCAGGCATTTCCCGCACCTGGGTCACTCAGAGCTGCTTCTGCTCAGGACGGGGCATGTGGGCGTGTGGGGAGGGGCCTCGGGCAGGGGCCGCAGGCTCTTTCTTTTACCCACCTGCTGCTTTCCTTTAAAGATCTGTGGGCTTTGGTCTCTGTTATTTCGGGAGTGGTGGGAACTTCCAGCCGTTTTGTGAGTCATTCCAGGTGCCCGCACCCTCGCCTGCAGTGCTAAAGCTTTGACCCAAGCAGAGGGTGTGATGTCAGTCCTGGTCCCGGCGCCTCAGTTACGTTGGATGAGGGCGCAGTTCTGGAGATCATCCAGGATCTGGATTCGATGCCCCATGTCTTCTAGAGCTGGTGAGCAGCTTCTGGGTGCCACGCAGAAATGGCCAAGAGCCCTCCGTGAGCCACAAGGAACGGCCTCCTCAAGCCCTCATGCCTCTCGGTGCCAGTCCTGTGTGCCCAGCACGTGCTGGCACGGCTTCCTCCTGAGGACGCTTGCAGTGGTGTCGGAATTCTGAGGGGCTTTCCGGCTGCACGATCAGGTCCGTGGTCCAGGCCCATGACTTGGTGGCACTCCTGTCCTCTTACTTCCAACTTTTCCCTGGCCTCTACCCCTCCTCTGCCCACCTCACTGCCCTTTCCCACCAGACATTCCCCTCTGCTGGAGGCAACTGCCTGAACTGCGGCTCCTGGCTGGAGCGAAGAACCTGGTTCCTCCCTCCCTGCCCAGGCCCTGCCCACCCTCCCTCCTCCACGAGGGGCCCAGGGTAGGACACCCAGATTCTTCTCCTGAGACCTTGCTCGGAGGGGTTGCCGGGCCCTTGTTACACCTGGACACTGTCAGGATCGGCCTTGTCCTTCTCCCTTGGTCTCCCGCAGTTGGCACTCAGCTGGACTGGGCTGAGGTGGGTGGAGCAGGGGTCTTCAGGGCCTTGGCTCTCATTTTCCCTAAAACAATTCTGAAAAGCTGCCAAACCACTCGCACGTGTTGACGTCAACATCTACGTTTCTTTAAAAATCCAGACATGTAAATAATGGCTAATAATGTCATTTCTGGTGTGATGTAAATACTCACATTTTGAAATAAAACTGTTAGTCACTCCTGTAAATGTATCTAGGAAGCTAAATGCCAAAATGGTTTTGATACCTACTGTCAGTCATTTAAAGAATCCATAAACACAGTCTTCTTTAACGGTCCGAGATCTTCATGCTAACATTTTTCCTTAGACGCATCATAGCCATCTGGTTTTTGCCCAGATTGTATCTGATGATGAATTATTTTTATGCCCTAGTTTCTGTTAACTCCTCATCACACTTTGCAGCAAACACACATGTAATTTTCAATAAATCAGATATTTAATACAGAAAAAAGTAAATGTTGAAGTAAATGGCGGTGGACCACGACTGGCTTCTGCAGGGAGCTGCCCTGTGGCTCTGGCAGCAACACGGCCTCCTCACTTTTTCTCTGTTTGCTGGGCTGGCCCTGTCCTGCCAGGCTCACCCCACAGGGTAACCAGGGCAGCTGGGAGCAGATGGAGTCCCCCGTCCACCTGTGTGTGAGTGTATTTGTGTGTGTGTATTCGTATGTGTGTGTATGTATATGTGTATTTGTGTGTGTATTTGCGTGTGTATGTGCATATTTGTGTGTATGTGTATTTGTGTGTGTATGTGTGTATTTGTGTGTGTATGTGTATTTGTGTGTGTATGTGTATTTGTGTATGTGTGTTTGTATTTGTGTGTGTTTGTATTTGTGTGTGTGTATGTGTATTTGTGTGTGTATGTGTATTTGTATTTGTGTGTGTGTGTAT
>NC_045442.1:785697-788815 GCF_002776525.5 Piliocolobus tephrosceles
TGTTTGTATTTGTGTGTGTGTGTTTGTATTTGTGTGTGTATGCGTGTATTTGTATGTGTATGTGTGTATATTTGTGTGTGTGTATTTGTGTGTGCGTGTGTGTGTGTGTGTGTGTGTGTATTTGTGTGTGTGTATTTGTGTGTGTATGTGTGTATATTTGTGTGTGTGTATGTGTGTGTATTTGTGTGTGTGTGTATTTGTGTGTGTATGTGTGTATATTTGTGTGTGTTTGTATTTGTGTGTATTTGTGTGTGTATTTGTGTGTGTGTGTATATTTGTGTGTGTGTATTTGTGTGTGTGTGTGTATTTGTGCGTGCATTTTTCCTCACTCACTGTCTCTGAGGTTAAACCATGTTGTTATGGGCAGTAGTAATTGATTGATTATTGTTACTGGATTGTATTAAATTACACGAATATTCCACAGTCTCGATTCTCTTTCCACTGCTGGTGGGCACTTGGGTGGCTTCTAGATTTGGGGCATCTTTTGTTCGGGTGCCCGTGTTTCTGTGGTGCCTATCTTTAGAGTGGGGTTGCCGGGTCCTACGTTACACATGTATGAAGTTCCTGTTTTCCCCGCACTGGCGATGGCTGGGCATGGGGGCGGGTGTTGGGAAGGTGCCCTTCACCCTCCGCTTTGCCAGCCTGGCTTCTACTGGGTGGAGTGTGCCCAGGTGTGAGTCTGTTTCTAGACCGTGTCCTTTCCCATCCTTCTTTCTGTCAGTTCTGCAACAGACACAGAAGTCTCCGCAGAGCCCACCCCTGTCTCTTCCCCCGCCTCCTTCTTCTTCAAGAAGGTCCTGGCTGCCCGCGGTCCTCTGCATTTTGAGACCCACCTGGAAGCAGCATGTCGTGTGCCTCGGAGTATGGCTGGGGTTGCGCTGACCTGCACAGCTTCCTCACCCGTGAACATGCATCTCCTTCCACATGTTCAGATCATCATTGTGTTCTCTCAGTGATATTTTGTAGTTTTCTACAAAATAGAAAACTACATCGTTTATTCTGTTTAGCATGAATGTCTGATATTTTGTGGTGCTACTGTAGATTCTGTCTTTGCAAAACACTTATTTTCTGTTTAGTGCTGGGCCTATAAAGATAAAGTTGGTTTTTGTATAATGACGTTGTATCTGGCAACTTTGCTAAACCTGCTTATTAATTCGGATCTTCACATTGCTTTGGATTTTCTACGTAGGCAACCATATCATCTGAGAATAATGTCAGGCTGACTTCTTCATTACTAATCCTTCTCATGTGTCTTTCTTCCTCCTCCTCACTGTCCCTGCCAGGGCTTCCTGACAACGGAATAGCAGGTGTAGTGGCCATCCACTCTGCTGAGTTCCCCGTGGGAGAGAAAGCCAGCTTTCCATTTCACCATTGAGTGTAATTTTGCTTCAGGTTTTTGTAACTCCCTTTAGCAGATTAATTAAGTCTCCTTCTCTTGCTAATTTGCCAAGGGTTTTATTAAATCACAAATAGGCGCTGGATTTTATCAAATGTGTTTTCTGCATCTACTAAGATGATTATGTGACTTTCTCTCATCTTCCAATAACGTGTTAGATTACATGGGTCAATGTTTGATGTTGAACTAATTTTGCATTCCTTCCATCTGATTGTGATATAGGCTCTTTACTGAACATGCTGGGTGTGGTTGACTAATATTTTGCGTAAGAACTTTTGCGTTTATTTTCATTGGCCAGTGACGTGTCTTTCTTATAATGTCCTTGTTAGCTGTAAGTCTCAAGATTGTGCTTCTCCATGAAATAATTGGGATGCGTTTCTTCTTTCTCTATTCTCGGAAAGAGTTCTAGTTCTAGGAAAACTACTGTTAGTTTTTCCTTAAATGTTTGATGGAATTCTCTGGTGAGGCCATCACTGGATCTCAAGGCATTTGTTTTTAAATGCGAAGGTTTCGAAGTATGAATTCAATTCTTTAATACTTATACAACTATTAAGATGCTTTCAGGCCAGGCACAGTGACTCAGGCCTATAATCTCAGCATTTTGGGAGGCTGCGGCAGTAGGATCACTTGAGGCTAGGAGTTAAAAACCAGTCTGGCCAACATAGTGAGACCCCATCTCTAAAAAAAAAAGCTTTCATATTTCCTAGGAATTTCTCTCTTTTCCACGTTATTGGCACCAACTCGCATGTATTATCTGTCTGCTCTTTACCCTTTAATTTCTGTAGGGTCTGAAGGAATAGCCCCTCTAATTCCTGACATTTGTTGCTTGTGCCTTCTTTCTTTTTTCTTGATTGGATTTGCCAGGACTATCTTGATTTTATGAACCCTTTTAAAGGATGTACATTTTTTATTTTGTTAATTTCTGCTCTTATTTATTTATTTATTTTGGAGACGGAGTCTCACTCTGTTGCCCAGACTGGAGTGCAGTGGTGCGATTTCCGCTCACTGCAACCTCTACCTCCTGGGTTCAAGCGATTCTCCTGCCTCAGCTCCCATGTTGCTGGGTCTACAGGTGCATGCCACCATGCCTGGCTAATTTTTTTGTAGTTTTAGTAGAGACAGGATTTTACCATGTTGCCCAGGCTGGTCTCGAACTCCTGAGCTCAGGCCATCTGCTTGCCTCGGCCTCCCAAAGTGCTAGGATTATAGATGTGAGCCACCGCACCTGGCCACTGTTCTTGCCTTTATGATTTCATTCCTCTATTTTTGGTTAATTTGTTATTATTTTCCTAAATTCTTGAGATGATTGTATAACTCACTGATTTTCACCCTTTTTCTTATCTTTTCTTTCTTTCCTTTTTTTTTCTTTTTTTAAGACGGAGTTTCACTCTGTCGCCCAGGCTGGAGTACAGTGGCACGATCTCAGCTCACTGCAAGCTCTGCCTCCTGGGTTTACACCATTCTCCTGCCTCAGCCTCTCAAGTAGCTGGGACTACAGGTGCCCACCACCACGCCCGGCTAATTTTTTTTGTATTTTAGTAGAGACAGGGTTTCACCGTGTTAGCCAGGATGGTCTCGATCTCCTGACCTCGTGATCCGCCCGTCTCGGCCTCCCAAAGTGCTGGGATTACAGGCGTGAGCCACCGCGCCCAGCTCTTTCTTTTCTTTCTCCCTCCCTTCCTTCCTTCCTTCCTTCCTTCCTTCCTTCCTTCCTTCCTTCCT
>NC_045442.1:788825-802998 GCF_002776525.5 Piliocolobus tephrosceles
TTCCTTCCTTCCTTCCTTCCTTCCTTCCTTCCTTCCTTCCTTCCTTCTTTCCTTCTTTCTTTTTCTTTTTTTTTTGAGACGGAGTCTTGCTCTGTCGTCCGGGCTGGAGTGCTGTGGCCGGATCTCAGCTCACTGCAAGCTCCGCCTCCCGGGTTTGCGCCATTCTCCTGCCTCAGCCTCCGGAGTAGCTGGGACTACAGGCACCCGCCACCTCGCCCGGCTAGTTTTTTGTATTTTTAGTAGAGACGGGGTTTCACCGTGTTAGCCAGGATGGTCTCGATTTCCTGACCTCGTGATCCGCCCGTCTCGGCCTCCCAAAGTGCTGGGATTACAGGCTTGAGCCACCGCGCCCGGCCTTTCTTTCCTTCTTTCCTTCCTTCCTTCCTTCCTTCCTTCCTTCCTTCCTTCCTTCCTTCCTTCCTTCCTTCCTTCCTTCCTTCTTTTTGAGACAGACACTCACTCTGTCACTCAGGCTTGAGTGCAGTGGCATATATTGGCTCACTGCAGCCTCCACCTCCCGGGTTCAAGTGATTCTTCCACCTCAACCTCCGGAGTAGCTGGGGTTACAGGCATGTGCCACCATGCCTGGCTAATTTTTGTATTTTTAGTAGAAACCAGGTTTTGCCATATTGCCCAGGCTGGGCTTGAACTCCTGACCTCAAGTGATCTACCTGCCTTGGCCTCCCAAAGTGTTGGGATGACAGGCGTGAGCCACTGCACCCGGCCTAAATCTACCATTTGTTAAGGGTTTTCTGTTTTCCACTTGTTCTTTGCTCCCTTTTCTTTCTGACTTATTTTGTATTAGTTATTATTGTGTTGTTTCATTTCTATTCTATATTAGTTGGAAGTTTATATGTAGCAGGACGAGCTGCAGACAAAACCTCCCAGACACTGAGTTGTAGAAGGAAGGGCTTTATTCAGCTGGGAGCATCGGCAAGCTACTGCCTCAAAATCCGAGCTCCCTGAGTGCATAATTTCTGTCCCTTTTAAGGGCTCACAACACTAAAGATTTCACATGAAAGCGTCATGACTGATTTGAGCAAGCAAGGGGTACATGACAGGGGCTGCATACACCGGTGGTCAGAGAGAAACAAAACAGGGCCGGGAGCTTCACTATGTTCTTTTATACAGTGCCTGGAATCTATGAATAATATCAGTTTCTAAGTCATGAGTTGATTTTTAACTACTGGGTTTAGGCCAGGCAGGCCCAGGCCTGGTTTTGGGCACTGGGCTGCCTGTCTTTGGTTTTACTTCCTTGTTTTTTTCTTAAAACAGGTACTGAGTATAAAACAATATAAAACAATATGAGAGGGTCTCTCTCCTTCCTCATGTAGACCTGCTGGAATCCACGGCTTGTGTTTTTAATCAGTTTGGGAAAGTTTTCACCATTCTGTCATTAGACGCTGTTTCAGGATTCCCTCCTGCTCTCTCTCTCTCGGCCCCCAGCTCGTCCCAGCGTTCGTGGACTCCAGGGACGCACGTGTGACAGACGGTTCTGTCCAGCTCGTCCCAGCGTTCGTGGAGTCCAGGGACGCACGTGTGACAGACGGTTCTGCCCAGCTCGTCCCAGCGTTCGTGGAGTCCAGGGACACACGCGTGATGGATCTGTGCACACTACACTGTGTGTCTTTTGCCCTCTATTCTGTAGTTTATCTTTTAGGTTTATTCTGGGTGTTTTCAGATGGTCTATCTTCCAGTTCACAAACTCTCTTTATGTCTAATCTACCATTAAATGCATTCATTGGATTTTTTCCATTATTTCTTTTTCAGGCCTTTTATTTTAAAAATTTAATGGTTTCTGATTCTCTGCCAAAATTCTCAACCTTAGTTTCTATGTCTGTCAACTCTCAAACATCAAAAGGATCAGAATCCAGTTTAAAAGAGTATATTCAAGCGTGAAGCTGAAAATAGCCATCCGGATAACACAGACTCCAAAGAAAGGGCCAAAAAGTTAAGGTCTCCCTTATATATGCAGAAAACAGAACTTTAAAAGGGTGACAACATTTTTCATACAAGGCTGGCACGTGAGTGATAGCGATTTGATTAGTTATACCTTGTTTGTTTTCTGTTTTCCATTTAGAAGAGCATATTTAGCGTACAGCCTTACACTGTGTGGCGGTCATGAGGTCTCTGTCTGTCAGGGAAGAAAGGCGAGTTAATCTCTAACGAAGATCAGGAGGGAAGAGGAAGGGTCTTCCTGGGCGCCTTCAGTGTTCTACAGTTTACAAAACAATGTCAGTCAAGAAAAGGCTGATCTGCAAACAGGGAACAAAGGTTGCAGCTGCCTGTCCTGTGAGTCAGGTGCGGTTGTTGTTGATTCCCGTAAGGGCTCAAAATCATGCGGATTTCCAGGGACTTTGGCTTTGAGTGACTGATTCCTGTGTGTTGTTGAGCATGGTGGGCAAGCGCGGGTCACCTTCACAAGCCTGTCTGAGAACTGCATGAGCCGCGGCCCCACGCGTCTCTCCTGTTGTCTGTGTTTCTTGCCTCCATGAGCTGCGGCCCCCGCATCTCTCCTGTTGTCTGCTGTTTCTTGCTGGCTTTTATGGGTGTGATCTTTTCTCTTTGGGTGCCTGATTATTTTAAATTGTGTGCTGGCTACTGTGTTTGCAAAAGTATTCTTGGAAATTACTTGAGGCCTAGGGTTACTTTATCTTCCTCCAGAGAGAGTTTTAGTTTGCTCCTTTGGCACTATTTTTTTTTTTTTTTTTTTTTGTTTGTTTGTTTGTTTTGAGACAGAGTCTTGCTCTGTAGCCCAGGCTGGAGTGCAGGGGCACAATCTCAGTTCACTGCAACCTCCGCCTCCCAGGTTCAAGCGATTCTCCTGCCTCAGCCTCCTGAGTCGCTGGGATTACAGGCGTCTGCCACCACGCCCAGCTGATGCCCCTTGCCCCCAGGAATTCACCCCTCTTTTCTTTGTTGTATTTTATGAAACACACTTGGTTTTGTCGGGGTGTGTGGGATGGGGATCCCTGATCCCAGGAAGGTTCTGAGTGACGGGAGTATCTTCTGTTATTCATGAGGAGGCCTGTGATAACTCCACGGTTATGGCAATGAGGTGGACAGTGGGACCCCCAGAGAGGCCCCAGGACGGGAATCCTCAGGGAGACAGCAGTGATAGGATCCAGGTGGGAACTTTCTGGGAAACACTGCCCTCCAGGAGAGGGGTCTGGAGACCACACTCTGGAAAACCCCAAGCAACGAGATCTGATGAGCTTCCGGGTTTGAGCCTGAGCGGTGCCGGGGGAGGCACGGCTGGAGAGGAGGCTCTGGGCCCTGGGGGTGCCTTGGCTGCCACCCTTCATCAGGCTGCACATCTCTGTGGACCCAAAGGAGGAAACTGAGGCACAAAACACAACTTCAGAGTTCACTTCAGCCAAGCTGGGAGCAGCCAGCCGGGACACCCTTCCAGGTTGCCTTGGCTGTAAGCTCCGTTCAGCCTTTGTTATAAGCAGGTTTTAATTTTTTTTTAACTCTTATTTTGGGTTTGGGGTAACATCACCCAGGTACTAAGCCCAGTACCCAGCAGTTACCTTTTCTGCTCCTCTCCCTCTTCCCACCCTCCCCACTCAACGAGACCCCAGTGTCTGTGGTTCCCTTCTTAGTGTTCATAAGTTCTCATCATTTCACTCCCACTTATGAGTAAGAACATGAGGTATTTGGTGTTTTGTTCCTGTGTTAGTTTGCTAAGAAGAATAACCTCCAGCTCCATCCATTTTCCCACAGAAGACACAATCTCCTTTTTTACAGCTGCATAGTATTCCATGGTACATATGTACCGCATTTTCTGTATCCACTCTGCCATTGATGGGCATTTAGGTTGATTCCATGTCTTTGCTATTGTGAACAGTGCTGCAGTGAACATTTGCGTGCTCGTGTCTTCATGGTGGAAAGATTTCTATTCCTCTGGATATATACCCAGTAATGGGTTTGCTGGGTCAGACGGTAATTCTGCTTTTAGCTCTTTGAGGGATCTCCATGCTGCTTTCTGCAATGGTTGGACTAATTTACACTCCCACCAACAGTGTACAAGCGTCCCCTTTTCTCCGCAACTTCAAGAGCATCTGTTATTTTTTGACATTTTAGTCACAGCCATTCTGACCTGTGTGAGATGGTATCTCATTGTGGTTTTTACTTGCATTTCTCTAATGATCGGTGGTACTGGGCTTTTTTTCACATACTTGTTGGCTGCATGTTTGTCTTCTTTTGAGAAGTGTCTGTTCTTGTCCTTTGTCTACTTTTTATTGGGATTGTTTGTTTTTCTCTTGTAAATTTGTTTAAATTCCTTGTAGATGCTGGATATTAGACCTTTGTCAGACGCATAGTTTGCAAATATTGTCTCCCATTCTGTAGGTTGTCTGTTTACTCTGTTGATAGTTGCTTTTGCTGTGTAGAAACCTTCAGTTTAATTAGGTCCCACTTGTCAATTTTTGCTTTTGTTGCGGTTACTTTTGGTGTCTTTGTTATGAAATATTTGCCCGTTCCTATGTCCAGGATGGTATTACCTAGGTTGTCTTCCATGATTTTTATAGTTTTGGGTTTTACATTTAAGTCTTTAATTCATCTTGAGTTGAATTTTTGTATATGGTGTGAGAAAGGGGTCCAGGTTCAGGCTTCTGCAAATGGCTAGCCAGCTATCCCAGCACCGTTTATTGAATATGGAGTCTTTTTCCCATTGTTTGTTTTTGTCAGCTTTGTTGAAGATCAGATGGCTGTAGATGTGTGGTCTTATTTCTGAGATCTCTATTCTGTTCCGTTGGTCTATGTGCCTGTTTTTGTACCAGTACCATGCTGTTTGGGTAACTGTAGACTTGCAGTACCATTTGAAGTTGGGCAACGTGATGCTTCCAGCTTTCTTCTTTTTGCTTAGTATTACCTTGGCCATTTGGGCTCTTTTTTGGTTCCATATGAATTTTAAAATAGTTTTTTTTTCTAGTTCTGTGAAGAATGTCATTGATAGTTTGATAGGAATAGCATTGAATCTGCAAGGTGCTCTAGGCAGTATGGCCATTTTAACTATATTGATTCTTCCTATCCACAAACATGGGATGTTTTTCCATTTGTTTGTATCTTCTCTGACTTCTTTGAGCAGTGTTTTATAATTCTTATTGTAGAGATCTTTCACCTCCCTGGTTAGCTCTATTCCTAGATGCTTTATTCTTTTTGTGGCAGTTGTGAATGGTATTGCCTTTCTGATTTGGATCTTGATTTGGCTGTTGTTGGTGTATAGAAATGCTAGTGATTTTTGTACATTTATTTTGTATCCTGCAACTTTGGTGAAGTTGTTTATCAGCTGGAGGAACTTTGGGGCCAACTATGGGGTTTTCTAGATATAGAATCACATTGTCTGCAAATGGGGATAGTTTGACTTCCTTTCTTCATATTTGGGTACCCTGTATTTCTTTCTCTTGCCTGATTGCTTTGGCTAGGACTTCTAGTACTATGTTGAATAGAAGTGGTGAGAGAGGGCATCCTTGTCTTGTGCCGGTTTTCAAGGGGAAGGCTTCCAGCTTTTGCCCATTCAGCATCATGGTGGCAGTGGGCTTGTCATAGATGGCTCTTATTAGTTTGTGGTATGTTCCCTCAACACCGAGTTTATTGAGAGTTTTTAACATGAAGAGGTGCTGGATTTTACGGAAAGCCTTTTCTGCATCTAGTGAGAAAATCATCTGGTTTTTGTCTTTCGTCCTGTTTATGTGATGAATCACACTTATTGATTTATATATGTTGAACCAACCTTGCATCCCAGGAATGAAGTTTCCTTTGTTTGTTGTGTCTCTGCCAGGTTTTGGTGTCAAGATGATGCTGGCCTCATAGAATGAGCTGGGGAGGAATTCCTCCTCCTCCTCAATTTTTTGGAATAGTTTCTGTAGGAATTGTACCAGCTCTTCTTTGTACATCTGGTAGAATTCGGCTGTGAATCCATCAGGTCCTGAAGTTTCTCTTCTAGCTTTTCTAGTTTGTGTGTGTAGAGGTGTTCATAGTAGTTTCTGATGCCTGCTTTTATTTCTGTGGGTCAGTGCTAACATTTCCTTCGTCATCTGTAATTATGTTTATTTGGATCTTCTCTCTTTTCTTCTTTATTAATCTAACTAGTGGCCTATTTTATTATTATTATTTTTTAAAAAAACAGCTCCTGGCCGGGCGCGGTGGCTCAAGCCTGTAATCCCAGCACTTTGGGAGGCCGAGACGGGCGGATCACGAGGTCAGGAGATCGAGACCATCCTGGCTAACAGTGTGAAACCCCGTCTCTACTAAAAAATACAAAAAACTAGCCGGGCGAGGTGGCGGGCGCCTGTAGTCCCAGCTATTCGGGAGGCTGAGGCAGGAGAATGGCGTAAACCCGGGAGGCGGAGCTTGCAGTGAGCTGAGATCCGGCCACTGCACTCCAGCCTGGGAGACAGAGCGAGACTCCGTCTCCCAGGAAAAAAAAAAACAAACAGCTCCTGGATTTGTTGATCCTTTGAATGGTTTTATGTGTCTCAATTTCCTTCAGTTCAGCTCTGATTTTTGTTATTTCTCATCTACTAGCTTTGGGGTTGATTTATTCTTTCTTCTCTAATTCTTTCACTTGTGCATTTAGGTTGTTAATTGGAGATTTTTCTGACTTTTTAATATGGGCATTTTAGTGCTATGAATTTCCCTCTTAACACTGCCTTAGCTGTGTCCCAGAGATTCTGGTGTGTTGTATCTTTGTTCTCCTTATTTTCAAATAACTTCTTGATTTCTGCCTTAATTTTACCCAAAAGTCATTCAGGGCCATGTTGTTTAATTTCCATGTAATTGCATGGTTTTGAGTGATTTTCATAGTCTTGACTTTTTTTTTTTTTATTGTGCTGTGGTCTGAGGGTATGTTTGGTATGATTTTGGTTCTTTTATATGTATTGAGAATTGGTTTATGTCCAATTATGTGATTTTAGAGTATGTGCCATGTGGCAGTGAGAAGAATGTATAGTATGTTGTTTTGGGTGGAGAGTTCTATAGGTAGTTCTATTAGATCCATTTAGTCCAATGTTGAGTTTAGGTCCTGAATATCCTTGTTAATTTTCTGCCTCAATGACCTGTCTAATACTGCCAGTGGAGTGTTGAAGTCTCCCACTAATATCGTGTGGGAGCCTGTGTCTCTTTGTAGGTCTCCAAGAACTTGTTTTATGAATCTGGGAGCTCCTGTGTTGGGTGCATATATATTTAGGACAGTTAGGTCTTCTTGCTAAATTGAACTCTCTACCATATATGCCTTTCTTTGTCTTTTTTGATCTTTGTTGCTTTGAAATGTTTTGTCTGAAGTTAGGATTCCTACCCCAGCTTTTTGTTTTCTGTTTGCTTGGTAGATTTTCCTCCGTCCCTTTATTTTGAGCCTATGAGTGTCATTACGTGTGAGATGGCTCTCTTGAAGACAGCATAGTATTGGGTCTTGGTTTTGTATCCGGCTTGCCACTCTGTGTCTTTTAAGTGGGTCATTTAGCCCATTTCTACTCAAGATTAGTGTTGATCTGTGTGGATTTGATCCTGTCCCTATGCTGTTAGCTGCTTATTATGCTGGTGTGTTTGTGTGGTTGCTTCATAGTGCCACTAGCCTGTGTATTATTTAAGTGCATTTTTGTATTAGCTGGTCTTTTGTTTCTGTATTTAGTGCTCCTTTCAAGATCTTTTTTAGGCAGGCCTGGTGGTAATGAATTCCCTCAATATTTCCTTATCTGAAAAGGATCTTCTCTCTCCTTTACTTAGGAAGCTTAGTTTGGCTGAATATCGAGTTCTTGGGTGAAGATTTTTTTCTTTAGGAATGTTGAATGTAGGCCCCCAATCTCTTCTTGCTTGTAGGGTTTCAGCTGAGAGGTCTGCTGTTAGGCTGATGGGGTTCCCTTTGTAGGTGACCTGCCCTTTCTCTCTAGCTGCCTTTAACATTCTTTCTTTCATTTTGACCTTGGAAAATCTGATGATTATGTCAGACATTTTGGGGATGATCTTTTTGTATGGAATCTTGCAGGGTTCTCTGTATTTCCTGAATTTGACTGTTGGTCCCTCTAGCAAGGTTGGGGAAGTTTTCATGAACGAGATCCTGAAATACGTTTTCCAAGTTGTTTGCTTTCTCCCCTTCCCTTTCAGGGTTGCCAGTGATTCATAGATTTGGCCTCTTTACATAATTCCACACTTCTTGGAGGTTTTTTCATTATTTTTGTCTGTCTTATTTCAGATAACCAGTCTTCAAGTTCTGAGATTATTACCTCAGTTTGGTTTATTCTGCAGTTAATACTTGTGATTGCATTGTGAAATGTTTTTTTTTTTTTGAGGTGGAGTCTTGCTCTGTCGCCCGGGCTGGAGTGCAATGGCCGGATCTCAGCTCACTGCAAGCTCCGCCTCCCGGGTTTATGCCATTCTCCTGCCTCAGCCTCCCGAGTAACTGGGACTACAGCCGCCCGCCACCTTGCCCGGCTAGTTTTTTTTGTATTTTTTTAGTAGAGATGGGGTTTCACCATGTTAGCCAGGATGGTCTCGATCTCCTGACCTCGTGATCCACCTGTCTCCGCCCCCCAAAGTGCTGGGATTACAGGCTTGAGCCACCACACCCGGCCGTGAAATTCTTTTTTAAAGAATTTTTTTGAGAAGGATTCTCACTCTGTCACCCAGGTTGGAGTGCAGTGTCATGATCTTGGCTCACTACAACCTCATCTTCCTGGGTTCAAGCAATTCTCCTGCCTCAGCCTCCCGATTAGCTGAGAGTATAGTCACTTGCCACCATGCCTGGCTAAGTTTTGTATTTTCAGTAAATATGGGGTTTCACCATGTTGGCCAGGCTGGTCTTGAACTCCTGATCTCAGGTGATCCACCCATCTTAGCCTCCCAAAGTGCTGTGATTACAGGTGTGAGCCACCACGCTGGGCCTGAAATTCTTGTATTGTGTGACTTGGCTCTGCTGGGATTACAGGTGTGAGCCACTGAGCCCAGCCTGAAATTCTTGTATTGTGTTTACTCAGCTCTGTCAGATCCATGAGGGTGTTTTTCATGCTAGCCCTTTTGTCCTTCAGCTCCTGTATCACTTTATAGTGATTCTTATTTTCCTTGAGTTGGGTTTTGCTGTCCTCCTGAATCTCAATGATGTTTGCTCCTAGCCATATTCTGAATTCTATTTCTGTCATTCCAGGCAGTTCACCAGCCTGGTTAAGACCTCTTCTTGGAGAGCTGGTGTGGCTGTTTTGAGGACACACAGCACTCTGGCCACTTGAGTTACTGGACTTCTTGCATTGGTTCTTACAAGCAGGTTTTTAAAAGTGAAAAAGGGGACAAGAGGCCAGTCTCTGTCAAGCCGCAGACACGGGTCTCTGTTTTGCAGGATGGGGTTTGTTAACGTTGTTAAGAATAAGGCCTACTTTAAGAGATAGCAATTAGAAGACGATGAGAGGGTAAAACTGATTACTACGCTCAGAAACACTTGGTGATTCAGGATAAAAATAAATACAACACACCCAAACACAGGATTATAGTTCGTGTAACAAACAGAGAAATCATTTGTCAGATTGCTTATGCCCAGATAGAGGGGGATATAATAGTCTGTGCAGCATATGCACATGAACTGCCAAAACACGGTGTGAAGGTTGTCCTGATAAATTATGCCGCAGTGTATTGTCCTGGCTGCTGCTGGCCAGCAGGCTTCTCAATAGGTCTGGCCTGGACAAGATCTAAGAAGGTGAAGTGGAGGTGACTGGTGATGAATACAATGTCGAAAGCATTGATGGTCAGCCAGGTGCCTTTACCTGCTATTTGGATGCAGGGCTTGCCAGAACTACCACTGGCAATAAAGTTTTTGGCACCCTGGATGGAGCTGTGGAGGGAGGCTGGTCTATCTCTCACAGTACCAAATAATTCCCTGGTTATGGTTCTGAAAACAAGGAATTTAATGCAGAAGTACATGGAAGTGCATCGTGGGCCAGAATGTTGCAGATTACATGCACTACTTAATGCAAAAAGATGGAGATGCTTACAAGAAACAGTTCTCTCAATACATAAAGAACAGCTTGTTGTTCCTCTTGCTCTATTTGTGGAAATGATTTCATAAGGGGCCTTACCAGGTGATGGGGGAGGTGGCAGTCAGGCTGTGAGGCAAAGAGTGACGTAAGGTGGGTGCGTGTCTGAGGGGCAAGGCCAGGTGAGACCTTCCTGGCCCTTAGACTGAGCCATTATAAACAACTGTTTATCTTTAAAACAAAATTCCAGAATAAGCTCAAACTGAATCCAAACAAGACATGTCTAGTTCATCAGCCATGCCGTTCCCAAATGCGTGAACAGCAAAACTGATTTTATACTGTAGTTTTCTGTAAATAAAATTCAAAAAGCCCATCACCTTTCCTGGATGAATGGTCGTTTCTTGGAAAATAACGGAACGCTCCTTTTCATTCAATTAAATGGGATACGTTTCTCAGAAAAAGATGAAAAGATCTGAGAAGCAGGTACGTACTTAATGCGCTCACGTTTTCTCTCTGGGGCTGTGCTCCTCAGCACCGGGACACCCTGGCTCCCGCCCCCAGGGCAGCAGCAGAAACCAGGGGCTGCTCGGTGTGTGGTCCTGCAGGTCCAGGTCCCGGCCTGCACGGGGTGTCTGTGGAGGCAGGACTTTCCGGGAGCGGGGTGCTCGGTCCAGGACAGAACAAGGCCATGGGGCTCCGGGATGCTGTGTAGTGCTGTGGGCCCTCAGGGTGATGGTGGCCGCTCAGTGAGGCTGAGGCCTGGGGGGCGTCGGGCCCCTGGATCCCAGCACCGGTGAGGGTGTCCCGGCCTCTAGGATATCCTCCAGTCCCGCATCTTCTCTGTGCCTCAATGGCTTCTCCGAAAACCAGCTCAGAGCAGGAGGCCTCCTCCTGGCTGAGGCCCAGACGCCTTCCACAGAGCAGGGTCAGGGTCCCTGAGCCCACTGATGCCCTGACGTGTTTATGAGCAGCTGGAGGGGCCTTCATGGGACCCGATGCTCAAGGTCCCAGCTCCACCCCTGCCCAGGGTGGGGATTTGAGCCCGTCCTCATCTGAACACCGGAGATGGGGCCGACACACACGTGAGAGAGCCCAGGAAGCCCCAGCCCCGACCCAGCCCCAGTCACCAGACCCCCTGTACATTCCCTTAGAGCCTGGCTGGGACGCTCCCAGGGCTCAGCCCCTGCGGGTGGCTCCTGGGCCTGGGAAGGGGACGGTACAGGACCACGAGAGTCCTTGTTACCCACTGACCAGAGGTGCCGTCTCCCCACCAAACTCCCCCTGGGATCTGGGCCTCCCTGGGTGCTCTCGGCCACAGGCCCTTCCCTGGCGGCCTTCCTTTCGTCCTCACAGTGGAGGCTGCTTGCCTGAGCCCTGCCACACCTCCCACAGGGCTGCTGTCCTTCCTGATGCTGTGGCCTGAGGGGCGGGAGGCTGAGGCCCCTGGTGCTCTCCAGGCATTCCAACTGTGGACGCTGTGATATTTCACCCCTCCTTCCAGGAGGGCCGCAGGCTGAGGCCGGGACACACGGTTTCCCTCGAGGCGTTCCCAGCTGTGGCCCGGACTCCGCCAGCTCCCAGACGCCCCTCAGGGAGGCACAAATACCGCTGATGTCAGAGAGCAGCGTCATGGATCTGGCTGCAGAAGTTTCTGTGTGGGGCCTGCCTGCCCTTCTCCCCGCATCCTGCCTGCCCTTCTCCCCAGCATCCTCCCTGCCCTTCTCCCCGCATCCTGCCTGCCCTTCTCCCCAGCATCCTCCCTGCCCTTCTCCCCGCATCCTGCCTGCCCTTCTCCCCTGTGACCCGGGGAGGCCCCAGCCTTGCAGGGGAGGGTCACTGCCCCGGCACGGTGCTAAGGCGGGAGGCATGCGAAAAGAGAGGGACGGTGGCTTAGGGACCTGGCATGTGAGAGGCATGGAGCCCACCGCGGTTCCCGAGGCCCCTGGGTCAGCACCTCCAGAGCAGGCCTGAGGCCCTGCACACACAAGACAGTCACAAGGTTCTTATTTCTGCTTCCCATGGATAACCGTCCTGCCCGTGAAATCCAGCTGAGCCTGAGGCTGCTCGTTAGCACATCCAGGAGGCTGACACCCTGCAGCTGGGCCCTCTCCTCCGGCCCTGCCCTCCCCTCTGATGTTACTCAGCCAGGCCCAGGCACCTGGCCCCTCCCCAACGTCACCCTGCTTCTTGCTGGGTGTGTGTGAGATCATTTTTAAGCTTTAACGACGTGTAAGTGACACACAGTAAGTGAGAGTGGTTAATGTGCAGCCCCACAGGCTGGGGCCCGTGGCTATACCGTGAGGCTGTCGCTAGCGCCACGCAGTGCCACGTCCACTGGTCTGCCATGCCCCTGCAGCCAGCTTGGCCCTCTCTGGCCCCGGTTTGCCTGTGGGCCAGGGGGTCCCGTGAAGGAGTGTGAATGGGCACCGGTTCACAGCCCTGGAGGGTCAGAGGTGTCAGGGATGTGCTGGAGCTGCATCTCACTCTGGAGACCAGGCTGGATGGAGAAGCGGGTGCAGGCCAGGGTGGCAGGGTAGGGGCAGTGCTGAGGCAGGGCGGGGGCAGGGCAGGGCAGGGGCAGAGCAGGAGCAGGGCAGGGGAGGGGCAGGGCAGGGGGCAGGGCAGGGGGCAGGGCAGGGGCAGAGGCAGGGCAGGGGCAGAGGTAGGGCAGGGACGACCCGCCCAGGGCTGCCGAGGTCGGTTGTCCAACTGCAAGTCCAGCCTCAGGGTCCGGTGGGCACTTAGTTGTGCATGTTCCCTTCCCAGGTGCTGGGACCCACTCCCAGGGTCACCCTTGAAGAAGGAGGAGAAATTCCCTGCAGCCCAGGCACCAACACGCCTTACTCCCCAGAGTGCCCTGGAGCTGAGGCAGCTTGAGGAGGAGGCGGGTAGGCCCCACAGCAGGCCTGGAGCAGCTCGAGATGCAGGGGTGGCTGGGCATAGGGCTGTCCCAACCTGGGCAGCCCTTCCTTGCATCCTCCGAAGGCGCTGCCTGGAGCTGAGGCCTCGCTGGGGCCTCCCACCTGCTTGCTGAGGTTGGCTGCTGCCTCTTCCTTCCTCCCCAGTTAACCAATGAGCCCACCCTGGTCCAAAGAGCAAGTCCGGGTGAGAATCCCACCACTGACTATCTTGCAGCCCCCTATAGGGATCCAGAGACCAGAGCCCCCACAGGGACCCAGAGACCAGACCCCCCCCAAGGATCCAGAGATCAGAACCCCCCAACAGGGACCGGGAGACCAGCCCCCCCATGGTACTAACCTAGGCTATCTCACACCCAGGTACCCAATGGCCCTGAATGAAGTCTGCTGTGTTTTAACAAAGCATCATTGAATCATTTTTCCTTTAACGCTGCTCACCTGCAGGCCATCGGCCCCACCCCACCGAGGCACCAAAGCCACAGGTGCTGCAGTGGAGACAGGAGTCTTTACCCCGGCAGCTCAGCCCATGCCAGCATCCTGCACTCTCTTGGTGGCACAGACCCCAGAACTCATTTTAAACAGTGTTTACCAGGAGACACAGACCACAGATACACAGCCCACTTGACACAGAACCTAGTACTCAATTCAGACGACTCAGACCACGAGAACTCAGCCTCCCAAACACACAGGACACGTGGGCGCAGCTTCAGCGCAGTGCATGCAAACGCACCACCACCTCCGCCACCTGGGCACACGGAGGGTGAAAGTTCAGCCCACACCAGTGGCACCAAGAAAGTAGCCCCGAAAATGTGTCCTCATCTCACAGCAGTATAGCTCACTACTGTCACCTCGAGTATTTCACCCAGCAACACAGCCTCACTGTGTTGAGCATCAACCCTAACAGGGAGGCACTGCATGCCAGAGGTCCTTACTCCGTGAAGATGTGGACCACAATACTCTGAACCAGGACAGAGACAGGAGGACTAACCCGGGCTATCCCTCACCAGGGTACTCAGTCCATGGGACCTAGACCAAGGGTGCTCTCCAAACCATGACACAGACAGGAGTTCTAACCCAGGAATAGGGTACTCAGTCCATTGGACCTAGACCAAGGGTACTCTCTGAACCATGACAGAAACAGGACTAACTCAGGCTATGCCTCACCAGGGTACTCAGTCCATGGGACCTAGACAAAGGGTGCTCTCCAAACCATGACACAGACAGGAGTTCTAATCCAGGAATAGGATACTCAGTCCATTGGACCTAGACCAAGGGTACTCTCTGAACCACGAC
>NC_045442.1:803008-814613 GCF_002776525.5 Piliocolobus tephrosceles
TGGGACCTAGACCAAGGGTACTCTCCGAACCATGACAGAGACAGGAGCTCTAACCCAGGAATAGGGTACTCAGTCCATTGGATCTAGACCAAGGGTACTCTCTGAACCATGACAGAGACAGGAGGACTAACTCAGGCTATGCCTCACCAGGGGTATTCACCCCTCTAGGACCTGGACTTGGAGTAATCTCCGAACCAGGGCACAGACATGGGTACTCACCTGCTATGTCCCTGGCTGATGTCAGCCCTGTATCCCCTTGTGGCTTGTTCAGTGACCCTGTCTGGAAGAGACGGGGGGAGGCTGGCAGGGAGTGACTTGAGCTCTGGGTGCCTCTGCTGCTGGTTCTGCCCTACAGGCCTCCCTGAAGGGCTATGCTGGGTGTGGTTGGAGTTGTGAGTATGGAGTCCGCTGTGATTACAAGGGAAGTTGTTGATATTTATGTAGAAAAGAAGTAATTAGAGTGAGTTTAAGAGTGTCCTCTTAACACTGGTTTTCCCAGTACCCACGTCCTGGGACGGGAGTGGAAAGGAAAGGCAGGTCCTGGTAGCCCCGGTCATTTCCTGGGACACAGGACAGAGGTGTGAGGTCTGAGTCCCCGCCCACTTGGGCCTGAGCTGCTCTGCTTGTCCTCTGGAATTCAGCCATCTGCAGATCTGTGGCCGGGGGGCAGATCTGGGGTCCGGGGGGATGCAGCCTGGGGTCCGGGGTCCTGGGTCCGTGGAGGACCGTCTGTGGGCAGCCATGTCTGTGCTCAGGCTCTGGCGCTGCAGCACCCAGGAGGCCTGGACGGCCAGCGTTGGATGGTGGGAGCTGCCCTGGTGGGCCCCAGCTCACCTAGCAGCCCTCCCTCTGGGCCCAGAGGAGCCGGCACGGCGGGCATGAGGGGCTTGTCTGGCCGCTGAGCCCCTGCAGCCTGACCTGTCTCACTGGGAGACACTGGTCTTCTAACTGCGGCCCAAGGGACAGGCCTCTCACGTGTGCCAGGCCCTCCTATGCCCCTCCTGCTCCGCCTGCCCTGAACAACCACAGCACTCGGATGCCTGCTCAGACTTGGCCCCAGGGACCCTCCAAATTGGCTTCTCTGTCCCTGTCCCCAGTAGCCTCCCCGGATGCCCACCAGGCCCCGCCCCTACCCCACCACTGACCTGGCCTCACAGCACTTTGTCTGTCCTCACGGGGTGCTCACCCTGTTCTCTCCCCACCTCCTCTGTCCCCTGCCTCCCTGCGCACACGCTGCCCCTGCAGACATAGGGCCGGCCTCCATCTGCCCAAGGTACCCCCACCCCACCCCCCTCAAAGGCCACAGAACAGTCTTTGGCCTTGAGTACGGCAGGCAGGATTTCCACCCCAAGGTGCCTGTGCGGTAAAGGCTCTGCAGAAGCCTCTGGGCTCGGGTACAAACCCTGGCAGCGCAGTGGAGGGGACATGTGACGAGGTGGGACACAGGGGAGCAGGGTCCACGGTCCCCACACAGTGAACACACCCACTGTTCCAGCTCAGGCCTATGCTGGTCCCAACAGCGTCCCCTGAGAAATGCAAGCACCAAGGGTCGGGGGCACGTGGCAGGACTGGTCAGGCACCATCTGGGCACTGGGTAGGTGCGGAAGTGCCCATTGCAGCCAGTCTCTGCATGTGGGGTGCATTCACCACATCAGGGCAGGGCCCCGAGCTCCTTCCAGGGTCCCCACACAGGCTTCCTGCAGCTGCCGTCAGTCCTGGTCAGGCAGGTGGAGCCTGTGGGCCCCAACCCAGACCCTTCCCCACAGAACCTGTGGGGGCTCCTTAGTTGCCCGAAGCCCCTGCAGGGGTAGCTTATTCAGAGACAGAGCTGCCCAGATCTGAGCCCTGTCGGGGCCTTCGTGGGAGATGCAGCAGACGCCACTGTGTGTGTGTCTCCCAGGACTGGAGGCCTCCTCAGCTAGGACCGCTCCAGAGAAGAACTGTCAGGGTCTGGAGGCACAGGCAGCCTCTGCTTCCTAGTCCTTTAAGCTGACTAAAGTCATCACGGTGTTGCTGTGTGGTAGGTGACACACCAGCACAGAGGCAGGGCGGAGGGGCCGCCTCACACTGTTCCTCTGAAGAGCATGCACACACATGCACACTTACCCTCAAACACACGTGCATGTGTGCACACAACTCCCACAGAGGGACCTGCACACCACACAGGCACACACTCTCGCACACATGTCAACACCACACAACCCACATGCCACTCACACACAGGCACACAAGCACACCCACACAGGCCGGCGTGTGCCCACACTCCATCCCATCTGACACAAGGACACACAGGCACACACACCCGCACAGGCCACTGTGCACGCACGCTCCATCCCATCCAACACACAGGCACACACACCTGCACAGGCCACCGTGCACCCACGCTCCATCCCATCCGACACGCAGGCACACGGGCACACTCAAGGAAGGAAATGGCACAAAAGTCAGATGCGAAACGCAGGGTTTGGCTCTGGCTCCATGGTCTGGTGGAAGCTGACTTTGAGCCAGGAGCCCTTTGGGGTGGTCAGGCTGTGGATGTTTATGCTCCAAAACGTTACGTGCAAATGGATATGGCCCAACACCAGTCCCAAGTGGACTCATGAGGCTAAGTTAGGATAGAAACACACAGAGGTTTAATGTTTCATGTTGATTTTCTTTGGTTGAGTGGTGGGAGGCCTCTCTGCTCAGCCAGGAGCAATGAGGGCAGAAAGTTCATGAGGGGCTGGAGGGGCCAGGCAGAGCAGCCTCGCCCCAGGATCCAGGACACAGAAGGGGGCCACACTCTCAGGTGTCCCTCTACCCCCATCTAGGGCGAGAAAAACACACGGGGATGCTATTAACCAGCCTCACAAAGAACCAACGATGCCAAGACTGTATTTTTGTGTGGACGGTTCTGCACCTACAGTGTGTACACAGCACAGCAGGGGGATTCGGGTTCACACCAGCTACGGAAGCAGGTGAAAAGGTGAGGCAGAGGCAGAGCCGCCTGGCAGTCATCCGGTGGCCCGTCTGGTTGACCTGTAAGGACACACGGGGTTTGCTGGGAGGAGCACACTGTGGGTTACAGCGTCATGGTCAAGTTTACCAACACCCCGGGAAGTGGGGCTCCTCATACTCACACACTGAGTGCCTCCAGAGAGCCCTTCCACCGAGCAGGCGCCGGGAACACTCCCCAACACCCCTCTTCACAGAGGGACACGTTAGGGAGGCTCTGCGCCTGGTGAGACCTCCCGATTGGATAGCAGAGTGCACCCACGAGTCTGCTGACATTGACGTTTGCAGGGTGAAACACTCTCCAATGAAAACCCAGTGTGTGGGCGGCCGGAAAACACACTGCTACGTGTGTGCACACGTGTGCATGGCAGGTGCGTGTGTGTTAACTATGTGTGCACATGTGTATGTGTGTGACATGCACGTGTGTGTGCATATGTGCAATATGTACGTTTGTGTGTGTATGTGACATGCACGTTTGTGTGCATGCATATGTGTGTGATATGCACATGTGTTTGTGTGTCTGTATGTATGTGATATGTGTGTGGTTGTGTGTGTGCATGTGTAGGTGTGTGATATGCACGTTTGTGTGTGTGCGTGTGTGTGAGATATGCACGTGTTTGCGTGTGTGTATGTGTGTGATATGCACATGTGTTTGTGTGTCTGTATGTATGTGATATGCACATGTGGTTGTGTGTGTGCATGTGTAGGTGTGTGATATGCACGTTTGTGTGTGTGCGTGTGTGTGTGAGATATGCACGTGTTTGCATGTGTGTGTATGTGTGTGATATGCACATGTGTGTGTGTGCATGTGTAGGTGTGTGATATGCACTGTGTGTGCGTGTGTGTGTGATATGCACGTGTTTGTGTGTGAGTGTATGTTTGTGATATGCACGTGTTTGTGTGTGTGCATGTGTATGTGTGTGGTATGCACATGTTTGTGTGTATGTATACGTGTGTGATATGCACATGTGTGTGTGTGTGTGTGTGTAGGTGTGTGATATGCACGTTTGTGTGTGTGCGTGTGTGTGTGAGATATGCACGTGTTTGTGTGTGAGTGTATGTTTGTGATATGCACGTGTTTGTGTGTGTGCATGTGTATGTGTGTGATATGCACATGTGTTTGTGTGTCTGTATGTATGTGATATGCACATGTGGTTGTGTGTGTGCATGTGTAGGTGTGTGATATGCACGTTTGTGTGTGTGCGTGTGTGTGTGAGATATGCACGTGTTTGCATGTGTGTATGTGTGTGATATGCACATGTGTGTGTGTGCATGTGTAGGTGTGTGATATGCACTGTGTGTGCGTGTGTGTGTGATATGCACGTGTTTGTGTGTGAGTGTATGTTTGTGATATGCACGTGTTTGTGTGTGTGCATGTGTATGTGTGTGGTATGCACATGTTTGTGTGTATGTATACGTGTGTGATATGCACATGTGTGTGTGTGTGTGGGTGAACACGTGTCACAGACAAGGAGGAGGGAGGGAGTGAGGGAGGGGAAGCTGTGCACAGTTTCACACCCATGGCCCTCTGGACTCCCTCCCACCAAGGGACGGGCCACTTGCTTCCGCAGAAGGCTTGTGATCATCCACATCTGTCCTTTGAGTCAGGGCTTGGTGCCCAGATGTTCATGGAGATGAGAAAAAGGGAAAGGAATTTTGTCCATGAGAATGTCCCGTCTGCCAGCCCTTCTTCTTTTTGGAATAAACCTTGTTGCCAAGTGCCTATACTGGAGTGGAATCCAGTCCCAACAGCGGCTGGTTTTGGAAGTCGAGTCTTCACTAAAGGATGTCTGGGCATCTTCCCAAGGCTTGGGCCCCTGAGAGCACACCATTGGGCCTCTGAGGCCGACAGCCATCCCCAAAGTCCAGAGCGCAGCTGTAGCCCACAGCATCCGTGGTGCTCTCAGCCCTGTAGGGCTGGGGCTATGACAAGGACAGGGTTGACAAGGGACACTGAGTGGGCAGAGGTGTGCAGGGGTCCCGTGAAGCTGCAGGAGTGGCTCAGACACACGACAGCAGTGGGTCCCGAGGGTTCTGCCCAGAGTGAGAATGCTGGGGACAGACCTGCCACCACCACCCCTGGAGTAGAATGCAAGACACACACATTGAACACTGGGAAAGGTCAGGGCAGCCCCCTGCTGCAATCTCGGCCCCGCCTGGCCACACCAGGGGAAGCCAGGACTCCGTGGATAGCAGGGCATCTCGGGCAGGGCCACGCTGGGGTCTGGGTGGGTCGTTTGCTGGAATCCCCTGCTCTGCTTCTGGGGCGCCCCGGACTGGAGGCCACAGGACAGAAACCAGATGACCTTGTGCAGGGACCAGCATGTGGAATTGGGACAAAAGGAGTGGGCGTGGCCCAGAGCTTTTCCCCAATGAGGTCTTTCACAAGGAAGGGGGCAGGGGTGTGAACTGCTTCTGAAAGGTGGGGTCACTTTGGTGCCCCCAGTGACCTCATGTGGCAGATGGGCCCCCCACTCTGCTCTGAAGCTCCTCCAGGAACTCTGTGTCCCCTGTTCCGCCTACACAGTAGTTTCATTTTTCCAGGGTCCTGTTCGGATGTTGCCGGTCCCATCGGTGCCAAACGGCAGGCCTTCTAGCAAGTTACCCTTGGGCAGCCCGTTCTGGCTGGGGCCACCAAAGGGCAGGGACTGTGTCCTCCGCAGCATCTCCAGGTGGCCGGGCCCAAGCGCTGCCTCCCTGCCCAGCCGTGTGGGGCAGCTGTAGAGGGCAGGGCTCCCATCGCTGCCCTCAGGCTGGCTGACCATGGGGAAGGGGTCACCCTGGGCGCAGCAGGCCAGCGTGTGTGCCCCTGCCGGGCCATCCAGAGAGCTGGGGGGACTGTCTGTGCGCGAGCTTCGGGGGCTGCCATCCAGGCTGGACGGGATGTGGTAGGCGTACTCGGGCTCCTCTGCCGGGTGCCGGCTAAAGTAGGGCGGCTTAGTTCTACCCTGAAGGCACCCGTGCAGGTGGGGGTCGTGCCCGAAGGCACCCTCCTCCTGTGCGTGCATGTGTGCCTCGTCTGCCATCAGTGGCTCACCCTGCATCTTGGCACAGCACGGGGTGGCTGGGGACAGACAACTGGCGTGGCCCTGTGCGGCCTGCAGGTTGGTCATCTTGCAGGGTCCTGGTGGGTGCCCGAAGCCCCGTGGCTGGCCGAGGCCCGGCGAATGCAGGCAGGCGGCACGGCCCAGCGCGGCCCCGTTGGCATCGAGTGCAGGGTGGGCATCCCTGCGGCGTGGGCAGCATGCCCACCAGCACTGCCACACGTCCTCGCGCTTGGCGCAGTGGTGGATGAGCACGAAGAGCCCCAGTGTCACGCAGAAGGCGCCGTACAGGCAGCTGAAGACCATGTCCAGGAAGTGGCCCTGGGACACCGCCAGCGCCCCAAAGGCCCAGGTGGCCGTGAACAGGAACAGCGTGAAGGCGGCAGCGCGCAGCTGTGCCTGGAACGAGTGCTCGTTCTGCAGCACCGAGGCGCCAGGGCCATCGCGTGCGGGTGGGGTGCTGGGCCGGATCCCACGGCTGCCGTCGAGCGTGGCCAGCCGCCGCTGCTCCTCGGGCTGTGCGCGCATCTCGTACCTGCGCCCTGGGTGGCGCCGCAGCTGCACGTAGGTGCCCAGGAAGTACACGCAGGTGACCAGGGCAATGACGGCGGCTGGGCCATAGAAGGCGCCCAGGCTAGGCTCCCAGGCCATCCAGCAGCTGTGGGGAGACGCACGTCAGCGTCAGCCGGGCCAGCACGGCCAGGACTCAGGACTCAGGACTCCTCCTGCAGAGCAAAGGGCGCCGCACCCGCCCGGACCAGCAAGTAGCTTTGCACAACTGCGGACTGGGGGCCTTGGGCGTTTCTAGAGTCGCTGAGAGTGTGGATGGGAACGGCGCCCTATTGGCCCTACCAGCTTGGGAGGTCGGGGAGCCAGGAAGGTGTTCCAGGTGTGGCCGGAGGTGGAGCCGGGCGGGGGGCCAGGTGCAGGGTGGGCCTGCGTGGGCAGGAGCAGGGACAGAGCTGGGTGGGTGGGGCCAGGAAGAGGCAGAGCTAGGCGGGCGGGGCTGAGCAGAGGGCAGCGCTGGATGGGTGGGGTCAGGCAGAGGGTGGAGCCGGGTGGGCGGGTCCGGCGTGAGGTGGGCGGGGCCAGGTGGAGGTGGAGCCGGGTGGGCGGGGCCAGGCGGAGGGCAGGCGGGCGGGCCATCCTGGGTCCGCAGAAGGAACTGAGGGCCTGAATCAGGGGTTCCAGGCTGGCTCTGGGCACCGATGGCGGGACGTCTGGGTTCGTTCTACTCTATGGGAGTTCCCTTCTCAGCTGAGCTCCGTGCCGCTGCCAAATCGCTATTTGTCCCCAGACCCCTCCCATAGAAGGCTAACCAGGCCTGACTCGTCCAGAGGCAAAGATTAGGTTGGAGTCCCTGGGAGAGGAGGGGACACTGCGCACTCCTCAGGGGCGCGAGCTGGGAGGGGCGCAGCTCTGGGCGAGCCCCAGGTCCAGGCCCAGGCCTTGCTGCTTCGTCCTGGTCTCCCCCACCGCAGGTGCCCCGGAGGGACCTCGGGCAGAGCCCACCCGCTGCTCCCAGCTCCCAGCTCTGGGCGCCCGGTACTCACTACGCCGCGTCCTCGTCCTCTGTCCCGTAATTCCTGATGTTCGTGGCAGCCGTGACCCCACAGATGATAAAGGGGACCCCTCCACTGACGAGGTAAAACCTGCCGGAGAGGAAGGCGCTAACCCCCTTGCAGACGCTGCCTGCATCCTCCGGGGACAGCGCTGTCCCTCCCCCACTCCGCGGGGCAAGGGAGAGCGGCGGGCGTGGGCGGAGCAGGAGGGGACCAAGACCCCCGACCCCCGACCACCCACCGAGCAGCCTGTGCCGGCCTCGCCTGGCCTCCCGCGGGCCTCTGCGCCTGGAGAGGGCCCTGGCCAGGTCCCGGAACAGGTGGGCCCCGGGAGAGCTCTGTTAGCTGCGGACTTCTCTGCAGCTGCAGGAGCCCCTGACCGCTCCCCAGGGCTGCGTGGGGTCACACAGGGAGCTGAGTGTCCCACTGAGTCTCCAGGTCATGGCCCCTCCCCACGGGTAGTGCGCGTGGCCAGTGACCAGTGGTGCCCGTTTTAAACAGTTTTAAAGCCCCGCTTAGCCTCAGGGGAAGAAGTTCGGAGGGTGGAAGTCTCTCCCTGTCAGACTGGGGAACCCTGCCTTGGAGGGACAGTCTCATCCTGACAGGCACGGCCCAAGCCCAGGGCAGGGGCTGACCTTCCCCTCCGCAGGGCCTGGCAATCGTGCTGAGGGCACCCAGGGGTCCATGCATGATGCTGTGTGTCCTGGACCGGGTGCATTTGCTCACGGCCTCCAGCCCCTGGCCTGAGCCATAAGACCCCCTGGCTGCCGGCCCTATGGAGCATGGGTGACCTAGGGGTCAGTTCAGAGACCATCCCCCATGGGTGCTCTCTCCCCGGCTGCTGGGGACACCCAGGTCGGCCACGGACCCCTGCCCCACGCGTTCAGTGGGCTCCAAGGTGCAGGGGTGGGAGGGGTGGCCCTGGGTCTGGTAGTTCTCTGGGAGCCCCTAGGAAACCTGTGCTTCCCAGACTCTATATCCCAAGAAGATATCCTTCAGAAATAAAGATGAAATAAAGACACTTTCTGATAAAAATAAAACTAAGAGCACTTGCCATGTATGGACTTGTATTTCAGGAAATGTTAGCTGAAATTATTCAGGGTGGAGGGGTAGCGGACCCTTCCGCAGGCACCGCACCTGTGGAAAACCCTAACCAGACCTGCACGGTGGGCCTTGGGCTGGGGGTCCATGCTGTGGACTTCATCAGAACAGCAGGGAGCCCCTGGGCTACTTGGGGGAACTTGGACTATCTGGAAGGAAGGAGGACACCAGAAATGCTGAGGGATAAATAGAAAAGCTTTGTCTCCTCCTTCTTAATTTCCTCCCTCTTTCAATGACTGTTTCAAGAAAGAACTTGAGCACCGCCTTGTGTGGGGTACGTGGGGATGGTGCTATGCCCAGCATCTGTAGGAGGAAAGGCGGGAGGCAGGAAACAGTCCTATACAGTTTCAAGTTTTCTATAAATGTGTTATATGAAGAGAACACTTTTACTCTACATAGGATGTGGAAAGGTTGTGGATTTTAATCCATTAGAGCAACCATAGGAAACCAGGTAAAAACTAGGCTGGACGCAGTGGCTCACGCCTGTAATCCCAACACTTTGGGAGGCCAAGGTGGGCGGATCACGAGGTCAGGAGATGGAGACCATCCTGGCTAACATGGTGAAACCTCGTCTCTACTAAAAATGCAAAAGATTAGCTGGGCATGGTGGCGGGTGACCGTACTCCCAGTTACTTGGGAGGCTGAGGCAGGAGAATGGCGTGAACCCGGGGGGCAGAGGTTGCAGTGAGCCGAGATCGCACCACTGCACTCCAGCCTGGGCGACAGAGCGAGACTCCGTCTCAAACAAACAAACAAACAAACAAAAAAACTAATAGATATATTAAAACAAAATTTTAAAAATGTTAAAATAATCCAAAAGAAGGAAGTAAAGGAGAAATGGAAGAATTCCAAAGAGCAGAACAATCACTTAAAGTGGTAAAAACAGAAAACAAAGAGTAAAATGTAGACTAAATCCAACCAAATCAAAATTCCAATTAATTTTAACAAGCTAAAAGCTCCAATTCAAAGACAGAGATTATCAGAATAGATAGTAAGCTCCTGGAACATGGTGACTAGAATAGAAACACTGAATATAAGATACAAGTAGGTTGAAAGTAACTGGATGGAAAAAGCCATACAATGCCAACTGTGAGATTAAGAGAGCTACAGCGGTTACACCGTTGCCACGCAAAGTAGATGACAAGACAGTGAGATAGAGGGGCCCATGGGATGCAGAAGTGTCTGGGATGGACCCACGGCACACAGCTGTGGTGCAGGACAGACCAGAGACAGTCCACTGATTTTCTGAGAAGGCATCCAACCACCCCACTGGATGGGAAGCAGGAGAAACCTGCCTGACGCTGTCACCCAGCCAGTCTGGCAGTTTGTTCCTGCCGAGCGGGGAGGGGGCCCCGGGAGAAATAAAGACCAATGTTTCTCTGAAGGTGAAGACAGGGGGGAGTGAGCCACACATGACTTTGGCAAAGAGTTGGCTGTTAAGCCCACAGGTGGCAAAACAGGACACGGAGTGGGAAAGCAGACCCAACTTCTTATAGAGGCCACGGGGACCCGGCCGGGACAGTCTCATCCAGAGCTTGTTCTAGCAGGGCCTGGGCTCAGCTGTCCACACCCGGCTGACCTGTGATGTCAGCACGGGCATCTCTGCTCTGCTCCCACGGTCAACGGTGGCACAGAAAGCCCCCCAGGGTCCTGCTGCTGCCAGGCACAGGGATCCCCTAGACCCTGCTCTGGACACACAGAAGGCCACTGTCTCCGAGCCAGCCCTGCACCCTCTGCAGGAGACGGAGCTACAGGTTCTGGCCTTGAAGTCCCCTTTGGCGTCCTCAGCAGGCACAGCTGTGTCAGGGACAGCTCAGGGCGCGCTTTGTGCAGTAAGGCCAGCCCACTACACTCCTCTGTGGCCCGTGGCCCCGGTTACCCACAAGGAGCCCGCAAGAAGTCCTGCAGCAGTGGCCTCTACGCGTCCAAGGCTGGATGATGGAGCAGCTGAGGTGTCCCGGAGGCCCTGCCTGGGTCTCACCAGACGATGCAGCACGGTGAGCTCCCCTGCCTTCCTGTGGCTGCAGGTCTTTTCCTGAGGACCCCAGTGTCCTGCAGCGAGCGTGGAGAAGCTGCTGGCAGCTGCTCAGAGGAGACGCCGCTGCAGCCTGTGGGAGGGTCTGTCTGTGCCCGGCCGGCCGTCTCCAAGCTGCCTGCCCGGCCCTGCCTGCCAGGACCACCGGCTCCGGGCCCCGTCCCGGCGCGCAGTGCAGGTCGGCCGGCAGAGGGCGCTGGAGGCCGCCGCTTTTCTCGCGCCGCCGCTGGGCAGTGACTGCCATGGACTTGCAGGCGCGGGGCTGGGGCGGGGCCGGGGGCTCTGCTGGGTCCAGCATCCACCAACCACCGCCCGGCGTGGGCCGCTCACAACAGCCTCAGCCCACCTGTGTCCGGGGAGTTGTTCCTGCCCATCTGGCAGCTGGGAGCACCCTCTCCTATGGCTCCGAGCCCCAGTCAGGTGGGGGTCCAGCTTGTCCTCCTCCTCTGGGCACTGACGCGTCTGTCACTCAAGCGTCGTATTCTGTTACCTAGAATCCCATCTAAACCCCAGCTGGACTCTGGGCGTCCAGGAATGTCCAGCCACCCTCTGTGCCCAGGTGTCCAGCGTCGGGACAGTGGCTGGCCATGCCAGGCCACTCACTGGAACATCTCCGGGTTACGTGATTTCCGGGACTCAGGCCAAAGGCTGCGTTAGATGAAAGTTTCTAGAAAGGGAGGGCGGATCTGAATCTCGATGAAATCCTAACGGCTTCCCCTTGGGAGCTGTGAACCCGACCCAGAGGTGTCCAGAGGAGCAAAGACGGGAGCTGACTCACGGCAGAGCACATTGCTCAGAGGCCGGGGAGGGTGCCTGGCTGGGGAGGATGCAGAGCTGGGGAGGGTGCGGGGCTGGGGAGGGTGCAGGGC
>NC_045442.1:817613-827041 GCF_002776525.5 Piliocolobus tephrosceles
GCTGAATAACGCCCCCAGACATCCATGTTCTCTTCCCTGAAACTAGTGAAGGTTTCACCTCACACGTCAAGAGGGACTTTGCAGATGTGGTTAAGTGAGTGATGGTGAAGGGCGGAGACTGTCCTGGGTGGTTTGGCTGGACTGACATCACCACTGGGGCCCTCTTAAGAGGGAGGGCGGAGATCCCAGTGGAGAGAAGGATGGGTGCCTTACACCATCCATAGAAGCACGTGCCCCGCCTGGTGCTGTCGGCTCTGTGATCCCTCCTGGCACACTCGCCCGCTGCTGATTGGAGCCGATGGTCGGAATCAGCGCACGCTGGGACACGGGGAAACGGGGCAAGGATTCAGACCACGGGTGTGGTCCCGCCACGGCTTGGTTCCCGTCACGGCTGACGCTTCACACCTCTCCCCAGGTACAGTGGCACCATCAAAGCCCGAGCGAAAAGGTCCCAGACCCAGGTGCCACCCAGGACAGCCCCTCTGAGACCAGCACTGCATCTCTGGGCTCAGGCGGGCGGCACTGCCTCTGCCTCCATGCTGCACCTCTCCTCACACCACATGCATGCTCACATGTGCACACACATTCGCTTGCATGACACTTCCACGCATACATGCCCCCCCACTGGAACACACATACCACATGCACACTGGCACACATGCACACTCACATGCACACTGGCACACATCACACACACAAGCACACATACTCACAAATGCACACTCACATGCACACTGGCACACGCACACATCACATGCACAGGCACACACATTCACACACACAATGGCACACACACGCACAGGCACACACGCACAATGGCATACACCACATGCACAGCCACACGCACAGGCACACACATGCACACACACTCATGCACACTGGCACACACCACATGCACAGGCACACACATACACACATCGGCACAATGGCACACATGCACACACACACACTCATGCACAGGCACACACACGTGCACACTGGCACACACCATATGCACAGGCACACACGTACACACATGCACACTGGCACACACCACACGCACATGCACACACATTCACACATGCACACTCACACACAGTGGCACACACCATGCACACACACACACACTGGCACACTCCACATGCACAGGCCCTCCACACGCACAGGCCCTCCACACGCACAGGCACTCACACACGCACAGACCCTCCACACGCACAGGCCCTCCACACGCACAGGCACTCACACACGCACAGGTGCACCTGGGCTTTGCAGTTCCTGCGTTTTTCACAGGTGAAGGCTGTGGGAATCCAGCGTTGAGCAAGTCCATCAGCGCCATTTTTCCAACAGCATGTGTTCATTTGATGTCTCTGTGTCATATTTTATTAATTCTCTAAATATTTCACGTTTTACCACTATTACTATGTCTGTCATGGTGAGCTGTGATCAGTCATCTTTGAGGTTTCCGTGGTAGCTGTCTTGGGGCACCACAAACCATGCCTGTGTAAGACGGTGAACTTAGTGGGTAAATGTCCTGTGTGATCTGGTTGCTCCATGGGTTGGCTGTTCCCCATCTCCCTCCTATTCCCTGAGTCACAAAAATATTGAAATTAGGCCAATTAATAACCCTACAATGGCCTCTAAGTGTTCAAATGAAAGGAACAGTTGGACATCTCTTGCTTTATTTATAAAGCTAGAAATCATTACGCTTAGTGAAGAAGGCGTGTCGAAACAGAGATAGGCCAAAAGCTCGGCCTCTTGTGACAAACAGCCACGTAGTGAATGCAAAGGAAAATTATTGAAGAAAATTGCCTCCAGCAAACACATGAATGATAAGAAAGTGAAACAACCTCATGGCTGATGTGGAGCAAGTTTTAATGGTCTGGATGGAAGATCAAACCAGACATAACATTCCCTCAAGCCAAAGCCTGATCTAGAGCAAGACCCTAACTCTCTTTAACCCTACGATGGCCGAGAGAGGTGCAGCAGGAAAAATGCTCCAAGTTAGCAGAGGTTGGTTCATGAAGTTTAAGGACAGAAACCATCTTCATAACATAAAAGTGCAGGGTGAAACAGTAAGTGTTGATGGAGAAGCTGTAGCAAGTTCTCCAGAAGATCTGGCCAGGATAGGGATGAGGGAGGTTGCACTAAACAAGAGTGATTTTTCTTTTTTTGAGGCGGAGTCTCGCTCTGTCACCCAGGCTGGAGTGCAGTGGCGTGATCTCGGCTCACTGCAACCTCCACCTCCCAGGTTCAAGTGATTCTCTTGCCTTAGCCTCCCCGGTAGCTGGGATTACAGGTGCCCGCCACCACACCCGGCTAATTTTTTGTTTTTTTGTTATCCAGACTGGGCTTTGCTGTCTTGGCCAGGCTCGTCTTGAACTCCTGACCTCAGGTGATTTGCCTGCCTCGGCCTCCCAAAGTGCTGGGATTACAGGCATGAGCCACAGCGCTTAGCCTAAACAAGAGATCTGCAATGCAGATGAAACAGCCTTCTACTGGAAGAAGATGCCTTCTAGGACTTTCACAGCTAGAGAGGAGACCGTGCCTGGCTTCCAAGCTTCCAAGCACAGGCGGACTCTCTTGCTAGGGGCTAATGCGGCCGGGGACTTTGAGTTGAAGCCGATCCTCATTCACCATTCTGAAAATCCCAGGGCCTTTAAGAATGATGCTCAATCTACTCTGCCTGTGCTCTGTAAGAGGACGACAAAGCCTGGTGTGAGCACATCTGTTGACAGTATGGTTTGCTGAATATTTAAAGCCCACTGTTGAGACCTATTGCTCAAAAAGATTCTTTTCAAAATATTGCTGCTAGTTGACACTGCTCCTGGCCACCCAAGAATTAGAAGAGCAGCCTGAAGATGGCACTGCATTGCTACAGTCTCATGGTAAAACGTAACCAAAGAGGAGCCGCGTCTTATGAATGAGCAAAGAAAGAGGTTTCTTGGGATCAGTCGGCTCCTGGTGAAGATGCCGTGGACACTACCGAAATGACAACAAAGGATTGAGAATATTTCATACACTGAGTCGACAAAGCCGTGGCAGAGTTTGAGAGGATGACTCCAGTTTTGAAAGGAGTTCTACTGTGGGTAAAATGCGTCAAACAGCACTGCGTGCTACAGAGAACTATTTTGTGAAAGGAAAAATCAATGTGGCAAACGTCATTGTTGTCTTATTTTAAGAAATTGCCACAGCCACTCCAGCCTTCAGCCACTACCACCCTGGTCAGCCCCAGCGGTCCACATCGAGGCGGGACTCTCTGCCCACAGGAAGATTATGACTTGCTGAAGTCATTAGCATTTTTTTTAGCAATAAAGAACCAGCGGCTGTATGGTCTGCGAAGGCCTCAGGTCATGGTCATGGCCTCCTCTGCCACACCCGCCTCAGTTTATGCTGTAGCTGAAGTTTCACCGGTGCTGTGACTTGAGCTGTGCTCCATGTGTGGTGTTTCACGGGTGTGCATGCAAGTGTGACGTGAGTGTGTGAGTGCATGAGTATGTGTGCACGTGTGCAATGCAAGAGTGTATGTGTGTGGTGAGTGTGAGTGCATGTAAGTGCCAGAGTGTGCATGTGTGCAGTGCAAGTGTATGTGTGTGGTGAATGTGAGTGCATATAAGTGCCTCAGTATGCACGTGTTCAGTGTGTGTGTGTGTGTGTGGTGTGTGAGTGCGTGTGTCTGAGTGTGCATGTGTGCAGTGCAAATGTGTGTATGTGTGTGGTGAATGTGAGTGTAAGTGCCTGAGTATGCACGTGTTCAGTGTGTGTGTATGTGTGTGGTGTGAGTGTGAGTGCATGTAAGTGCCTGAGTGTGCACATGTGCAGTGCAAGTGTGTGTGTGTGTGCGTGTGGTGTGTGAGTGCATGTGATGTAACTGCATGTGTATGTGCACATGTATGCAATGCATGTGTGTGGCATGTGAGTGCATGTGTGTGTGATGTGTGTGCACACTGAAGAGATGGTACAGGTTCAGTTCCAAACACTGCAATAAAGTGAATCACACACATTTTTTGGTTTCCCAGTGCACATGATATGGTTTGGCTCTGTGTCCTCACACAAATCTCATCTCAGACTGTGATCCCGTAATCCCCATGTGTTGAGGGCAGGTCCTGGTGGGAGGTGGTTGGATCAGGAAGCGGCTTCCCTCACGTTGTTCTCATGATATTGAGTTCTCACGAGACTGAAGGTTTTATAGGAGTCTCTTCCCCCTTCGCTCTTCCCTTCTCTCTCCTGTCTCCTTGTGAAGAAGGTGCTGCTTCTCCTTCCCCTTCCGCCATGACTGTAAGTTTCCTGAGGCCTCCCAGCCACGTGGAAATGTGAGTCAATTAAACCTTTCCTTTATAAATTACCCACTCTTGAGTACTTCTTTATAGCAGTGTGACAGCGGATTACTACAGCACATAAAAGTTGTATTTACACTGTACTGTAGTTGACTAAGTGCGATAGCATTATGTCTAAAGAAACAATGTACATACCTTAACTTAAAAATCCTATGGGCACTGTTACCTGAGGCCTCCGTGGACCATACAGCTGCTGGTCCTCAAGGGGTTTTGCTCTCTAATGAAAAGGAAGTTTGGGAAACGAGACAGGGAGAGGCTGGTGGGGCTGTAGTTCCTGGAGACGGTGAGACCAGAGAATCATCTGGAAGCTTGTGCCAGTGCTGACTGGGGGCAGTGGTGTCAGCCTGGGAACACGTCCAGCTCCCCACAGGGCTCACCTGGCTGGCCTGATCAGCTGGCTCATTCCCTCCCAGGCTCCACCGTCAAACACAGCTTTACCAGTCAACTGGCCACAGCCCTTCCTGCTGTCCCGGACAGGACAGGAGGACGACCAGCATGTGGGCAAAGGGACGGGTGGGGATGTTTGCTGCCTGGCCACTGGTTGGAGCTGGCAACTGGGGTGACAGGGGAGCTGGGCCTGGCAGGGACTCCTCCCAGGATCCCAGAATGAAGTCACCAGATTGCAAGTGGCCTTGCAGCCAGTCTCGTGTCTCTAAGTCACTGCTGGCTGCCCGTTATTTCAACCACTGAGGCCACGTGTGCAGAACCCAGAAATACATGGGACTCGGCTGAGGTCAGGGACACAGTCGATCCCCTTCTCCAGGCCCATTCCAGATGCTGAGCTGACCCCTGCCAGTCTCCTCTCGACTGTCCACGGCCTGAGCTCCAGGGGTAAGACCAGGGAGCACCAGCCCTGAGCAGGTGCCTGGGCTAGTGAGGGCCTGCTCCTGGGGCCTCCCAGCCCAGGCAATCTCCCGGGCTCTGCCCTGGCTGCTTCACAGTGCACAGGACCTCCCAGGGGGCAGGTCTGGTGTGGCCACACTGAGCGCTTGGCCTCTGTGGGGCTCCAGGCTGGATGCACCGTCAGTTGGCTGCTCCGTGGTGTTTGCTGGGCACCCTGGGCACTCACTCGGGCCAGGCTTTGGGCAGGTGCCTGCTCTGTGTGCACAGTTCTTGGGTCCTGGACCCAGGCAGTGGGCAGGGTGGACTCTGGGTGCTGCCTCTGTGCCTTGGACTGTGTCCCTCTGTCCACTCGCAGGAGGGCGGCCAGCAGTCCTCACTCTGGACCAGACAGCATGTGACTCTCAGCTCCTGCCGGGCACTGACCCCTCACTTGGGGCGCTCTGACATGGGCGTCCGGCTGGCTCATATCTTCCCCTTCCCCCTTCTGTGCCTCCATGAGAGCACCTGGCACTGAGCCCTGGACCCCACCACAGAGAGCATGACCGACTGAGGCCGCCTTCCACAAGCTGCTCCAGTGACTGGATGGGGACAGTGATGGTGAAAAGCGTCCCCACCACCCTCTACCCTCCCCGTCCTCTGTCCCAAACCAGGGGTCAGACCTGCATCTGTCTGCTGACACTATCCTGGCGTTCCTCATTCGCCTTGGGTTCCCAGAGGAGCCTCTGCTCGAGGGGCCTGCCCACCCCTGGCCTGACTCGGAACTGACCAGAGGGTGGGGTCTGATGGGCAGGAGAGGATGCAGGAAAGAAAGAGGCGTGGCCAGCAGGAAGGAAGCCTGGGGCTCCATCGGCGGCGTCCCCACCACAGAGGAGGGGCCTCCTTAGGCTGCCCCATGTTTCTGGTTGGGCGTCTGAGGCTCTTCATCATGAGAGGGCTGAGGGCTGCCACACCGGAGGGAGGGACGCCTGTGGAGGGTTGGGTGTGCTGCGGGGCAGCTGGGGGGCAGCCTTGGGTGTGGTCTGGGTGGGAGGAGGGTTTGGGCAGGGCCAGGGGACGCCCACCAGACAGGGACTGAGGGAGCTGGACCGGCCGTGGTGGCCCTGAAGGGACCGTGTGTGGCAGCAGGGGGGCGGGGGACACTGACAAAGCCTGGACCATGTAGGAGCCGAGAGCTTTGGGATCCCCCAAAGGCCGAGGGACTGTGCAAGGTGAAGGCACAGGCCCTGCAGGGAGGGTGGTTGGATCCCCTCAGCTCCTGGGCTTCCAGGAGCATTTTCACCACATTTCATTACTGTGTCTTTCACCCAATCCACACTCGTCCAGCATGGCCTTGCGCTGGGCAGTGGCCCAGGGTAGGGTGGCCAGGGGCCTGGGCTCCACCAGGAGTGCCCCTGCAGGGCGGCGTGGGTGGGCCAGGCATGCCTCTAGCCCTGGGCTTGACCTGGAGCCCATGGAAGGTGAGGAGGGGAGGGGAGGAGTCGAGGGGGGGGGGGGGGAAGGGGGGGGGAAAAGGGGGAGGGAAAGGGGGAGGGGTGAGGGAGAGGGATAAGGTAGGGAGAGGGTCTTGCTGGGTGGATGCTGGAGCAGAGCGCCAGCTCTCCCCTGGGGCAGGGTCTCTGGAAGGCAGGGAGGGGTTGGGGGCTGTAGTACACCAGGACCTGGCAGTGGTGTCTCGGGGCTGGGTCTGATGTGTGGCCCTGGCAGCTCAGAGGATGAGGGGACATGGCCGTCTTGAGGACAGTGAGGGTTGGAGACTTGCAGCCCCTGTGTCCAGGGTCCCAGCAGTGGGTGGTTCGAGGGGCCCAGGAGGGGTGACAGTGCCGTGAGCCGGCCCTTGGCTGTGCTGAGTCCCCACAGTGCCCGCGGGGTCCTGGGCCCCTTCCTGGGGAGCCACCTGCGATTACTCATTTCCCCCGTCTTCAAGGAGGCGGCTGACCAGCGCTGCACACCCTTCTGCCAAGCATGGGCCAGGCCTGGGGGCCGCCCTTCTCAGGGCACCCCCGATCCACCGTGTCATTTGGGGTCAGGCGTCGAGGCTGAGTCCAGCTGTGGCCTCATGAGGACCATTCTTTGGCCAGATCCAGGGCCCGGCTTTTGTGGGCACAGAGGCCTTGTCGGTTTCGTTTACTCTGGGGTTGCCTCCTCCCTGTGCCTGTCCGTGCCTGCTGCTGACCACTGGGCAGAGCCTGTGTGCCACTGCCCTGCTGGAGATGATGTGGAGGACCCCAGCCTGTGCCAGCCCTGCCCAGGGGAAGACCGACTGGTGAGGAGGGCACAGGGGCTGGTGGTGGACTCGGGACAGCCCCATTCAGGCGATGGGTGAGGCCCAGATGCATGTTGAAGTTTGACCACTGAACCCTTCCAAAATCCCCTCGACGAAGCCCCCCAGGCTCCTAGCCGCCTCTCCATGGGAAGCATGTCCCCAGGACTGCAGCGCTGCCCCACCAGCCAGTCGCACTCATGGAGGTTGTGGCCCCAGGGGACCTTCGATGCGCCGAGGTCATTTGTCACAGGAAAGATGGTAGATTCCAGGTGTGGACCTGAGGCTGGCGCTGCCCAGGAGCAGAAGGAGCCAAGGAAACCACATGTGCAGACGCGGCCTCCGGGAGCGGGCAGTGCAGGGACGGGTAGCAGATACCTCAGGAGACAGCCCTGGCACCCTCACCTCCCTGGGACCCATCTGTGAGATCATGGTCCCTGGCCCGGTTAGCATTCTGAGTTAACAGTGACTTCCGAATTCAGAGAAATCGGGCTGAGAATTCCTGCTAGGTTCCAAGAGCTATTTACGTCCATTTGTCTAAGTATCTCTGGAAAGTCAAGGCGAGCCTCGGAAGTGCATCCTGGGCTCCTCTGCATTCGATAACTGTGGAGGATGGATGGAGGAGGATGCCGTGGGCACCAGGAGGAAGGCAGGTTGGCAAGACAGCAGTCAGGTGGAGGACAGCGCCACTGTCCTGGGCACTAGCTGTGCCCTGCAGATGGCACCACGATGCCCGGCTCCAGACACGAGCCAAGGATGCTTCATGACTGACAAGATGCTTTGAACGTCATAGTACTGTCGCTCCAGTCCACTTGTAGTGGGTGCCCACGGATGGGTCTGCAGGATCACTTGTGCCGTGAAGAGCGCCTGTGTTCCAGGATGTCAGTCCGCGTGTGGCCTTGAGGGGCCACCACTGGACCCAGGCATCAGTGGCGGTGTGTCCTGCTCTGCCCTCGAAGCTCCAGTGTCCTCTGCTCCTGCTCAGGGGAGCTAAGCGGCTGGCACTGGGCTTGGTGCTACTCCTGGGGGTGGAGAATCGGTTGTGCCACGTGGCTCCCCCCTCCCATCCTCAACCAACGCTGCTGTCAGCAGACAACAGGACCGGCGGGAGGGGGAGGTACTCATGGTGTCTACAGATTCAGGAGACCGCCAAAGTGTGAGATGCCAGGTCCTGGTGGCCTGGCCAGTGCTCTGGGCGAGCCCCCTTGCCTCTGGGGCCTCGGTTTCCCCATCTGTAAAGCTCAGGGCTGGGCTAGAGGGTCAACTGGAAGGCCCAAGCCCTTCCTGGCCTGACATCCAAGGGTTCACAGGGAGATGCAAAAGGGAGGGAAGGCTGCTTCACAGAGACCTCAGAGCTGCTCCCTTCCAGGGCTTTCCCCGCACAAAGTTCCCTCGGCTCCCTCCCACCCACCCCCATCCTTGCCCTCTCCGTGTGAACCCACATTCTTAGAAGTGGCAGGTGTCAGGTTGCTCACTGGCCTGTGACTTCTGCCCGCCCTTAGGCAGCTCATCCTGAGGACTGGCCTCGAGCACACATTCCAGATGGAACAGGAGGGAGTGGATGCTTCCCACTGGCCATTCCCAGGGCCCCAGAGCCCGAGGGCCCCAGTCCTGTGGGGTCCAAGCCAGGCCCAGTGTGTGGCCACCGTCAGGTCCCAAGCCCAAGGCAGTCTCCAGAGTTTGCCCTGTGGCCTAGAGGGGGTTCCTGGCTGAAGGAGCCTCAGGAAAGCACTCATCCATGCGGTGGGGACGAGTGTCCCTCTGTGCCTGGCCAGAACCGGGGAGGCTGTGAGGCAAGTAAAGGTGGGAGCAGGCGTCCTCAGCAAGCCGGGCTGTGACACGGAATCCAAGTGTTTTGGTGCCAGTGGAATTCCAAACCGACACAGCCCACAGACCTCAAATAACTGACATGCCCCACAGACCTCAAATAACCGACACAACCCACAGACCTCAAATAACCGACACGGGCCAGATCTCAAATAACTGACACGCCCCACAGACCTCAAATAACC
>NC_045442.1:830041-842515 GCF_002776525.5 Piliocolobus tephrosceles
ACACACCCCACAGACCTCAAACAACCGACACCCCACAGACCTCAAATAACCGACACAGCCCACAGACCTCAAATAACCGACACAGCCCACAGACCTCAAATAACTGACACAGTCCACAGACCTCAAATAACTGACACACCCCACAGACCTCAAATAACTGACATGGCCCTCGGACCTCAAATAACCCACACAACTTACAGGCTTCAAATAGCAGACACAGCCCACAGACCTCAAATAACCAACACAGCTTGGTGCACTTGACCAGAAAGGGTGGGCAGATTGCAAAACTAGGATGTAATTACTCTTTGCTGAATGGGGAATTAGCCCCAGAGCACCTGTGAAATCACAAAAGTTCTGCTTGTTTCTGGAGTGGCTTCCCTTTGGCTGGCAGGGGGAGCAGAAAATGTGGAAAGTTCAGTCTACTTAGAGGCCCTTCCTCAAAGTGGGCTGGCCAGCAGGATTAGGAGGGAGGTGCTCCTGGCAGGCAGGTTGTCTGGAGGGAGTAGGAGGGAAGGTGCCCATGGCAGGCATGTGGCTTGGCAGGATTAGGAGGGGAGGTGCCCGTGGTGGGCAGCAGGCCCAGCCTACACAAAACCTCCCCAGTTCAGCCACATTTCCACTTAAAGGATGCAGAAACAACCCTTCAGTGGGCTCTGCTCACATCCGAGCAGGTGCTTGGGGACTGGGGATCACTGAATTATCCAGCAGCACCTGCGTCCAGGGCCCCAGGCAGGCATCACTCTGTGGCAAAGGGACTGGGCAGGAAACTAAAGACAAGGAAGGGGAAGTGGTTGAATAGAGGTCAAAACGGAATTCTGGAAAATAACAAATCTGGATTGTGAGATCTGGGTGTAGAGGAAGCAGGCTAATCGTTCAGACACGGGCATCAGGCGGCTGGCTCCTGTTTTGTGTAGAAAGCATCAGCTCAGGGTACATCATATTTGCTCTTATTCTTTTTCTTCCAGTATTTCTTTATATTTCTTACCGAATCTCTCTCTCAGCTTTTCTTTCTTCTCACCCATATAGTTAGAAACGGCGGATCCAAGAAGCTTCTCTCTGAACATTTGACCCCGTGCAGCCCGGTGTTGCTCTGCAGAAGGTCCAGCTCCGGGGCCGTGGCAGGGGCCTGGGTCAGTGGCTTTCAGCACATTCCCCACGCCACGGCCTGATAAGGCTGCTCTGTGTGCAGGGACGCAGGATGTAGCACTACAGCAGCCTGGGCTGTTTGCATGAACCTTGAGACTGATGGCGACACCTGCCTTCCCGCCGGAGCGTGAGGATCCATAGCTGTGGCCAGTGGAACTGGCAGAGCACACAGGAGTGACCCGTCCCAGCAAGAACCCAAAGCTTGAGCCTGAGCAGCCTCCTGGGCAGACATGCGGGGCGCACTTTGCTGCGTGTTGCTGCTGGAGGAAGGAGCAGGCTGTGTGGATCCTCCCCACCCGCCGTCTCCCGGGAGAACTTTGGAGTCTCGGACTCTGCCGGACGCCTTTTCCCTCGCTGACCCTGTGGTGGATCCTTCTGTGGAGACAAACCACACCCAGAAACGCCGCCACTGCTGAGTCCTGGGTCCTTCCAGCCCCTCCCTGAGTGTACGGAGGCTGTGGGGCCTGACACCGCTTGACGGGCAGTGTGCTGCTCGCCCACGCGTCAGAACAAAGTACGAAACTGATTGCTTTCCATCGACACATCCAGCCCAGTTGAGCATGGAGGCCAATTTCACACATATTTACTACATCCCTGCCGTTTGCCTCTTTCTGGTTTCAACATTTAACCAGGAGGGGCTGGATGCCAAGCCTGGAGAATACGAAGCAGGAGGGACCTTCCCATCATTGTCATCTAGGGGAGGAGAGGTCAGGGGACAGCTGCTCTGCAATAGTGGGTGGGCAGCGGGCAGAGGGTCAGGGGTCTCACCTAAGAGGAAGCTGAGGTGCAGAGAGGAGACTGGAGTGGAGATGGGAAGTGCCCATCCCACTGGAGGGACTGACCCTCAGTGCCCAAAGGGCAGGAGAGGCCAGGAAGGGGCAGATAGGAAGGCTCTGAGCCAGAGCTGAGCAGCAATGGGGGGTCTGGGGGGTGGTCGTGGGGGCAAGCAGTCAGGCTTCCAGCTGGGGAGAAAAAGTATCCAGGTGGTGTGGAGGTGGCAGAGCAGGAGGCTGAGAAAGCGGAGTGGAGGCCTGCTGGGGTCAGGGCAGTCCACAGAGCAGGAAAAATGAGGTCCAGGGAGTGGGGCTTGGAGAGAATGGGGGACAGGAGAGGTGGGGAAGACTCCTGGGCCTGGAGGTGTGGCCTTATCTGGGAAAGCAGGTAGAGAGTTTGGCACAATGTCCAGCACCCAGACACGAATGCTGGGACAGCAGTGCCAGCTGCTGAGCTGCAAAGACATTGCGGGCATGGAGCTGGTTCCATGAAGGACGTGAGGTGAGGGGGTGGGGCTGGGGCCATGGAGGACATGGCGAGGGTGGGGCTGGGGCCAAATGGAGCTGGTTCCCTTGTGGGACTGAGGGAAGAGTGGAGCTGGGGCCACATGCACACAGTGTTGAGCTGTCTTGGGACATCTGAGGGAGGCAACAGGAGGCTGTGGCAAATGTGTGTGGTGGTCAGGACTGGCGTACAGACTGCAAATGGTGTTTTTGGGACAGAGTACTGCAACAGAGTCTGTATCTAGAATCTTGAGAGTATTGGGAGGTGACAGTGGCCACCATGTTGGTCGAAGGTGAGGGTGCTTGAATCCGAGGAGGCACCACTGTGAGGGCTTGGGTGGCTGAGCCAGTGCCTCTGTGGGCCTGGGGGGGTCCTGTGTCCAACACCTCTGTCTCCTCCCAGCCAAGCTGCTTCCTTCTCCCCTTCTGGCATCCCTCCCTGCTTCCTTCTCCATGGAGTCACCCTAGCTCCACTTAGCAGTGCCAAGAGTCCACGGACTCCTCGGTTGAGGCTGCATCTGTCCTTCCCCTAAACTCCCTCCTGCAAGGCTGAGGGTGGCACTTCCATTGGCTGAAGGCTCATGCCAGGTTCTGTATGGTTTCTCACTCACAGGAGGCCCCAAGGCAGAGTTTTGGGGCCAGGGAACAGACTCACACTCAACCTACAACCACACTTGCACTGAAGACACCAGCAGTGGCATCCGGTCCAGGCCTAACCTTGAGGCACTCCCTGGCCCCTTGTGCCCGCACCCACTCCACTCCTCACACGTGGAGAGAGGGAAGAAGGCTGGCCTGGCCATGGCAGGCCACACAGCAGGATGTGCAGGGTCACCCACTCCCTCCCACCCCTCCGCTGTACCCAAATCACAAGGAAGAAATGAAACAATGTTTTTCATCATTGTAATGAAGATCTCCTTATAGAGACAAGCTCCCCAAAACCATGCTGCTTTGATCGAGCGGGGATTCCCTTAATTCAGCTTGACACTAATAGTTGCAGCACAATTTTAGGGTGTTTTTTTCCCTGACTATCTAGACATCTGTGAGAATTAAACAGCATACTTTTAAACAACCAGTGGGCCAGAGAAGAAATCACAAGGAAAAGTAGAAGTGACTCTGTGGAGATAAGTGAAACAAAATACCCCATGAGATAACTCAGGGATGCAGGAAAAGCAGCACACAGAGGAATATTCATAGCCATGAACGTCCACATAAGAAAAAGGAGCTCAAGTCAACCGTCTGATTTTACACCATAAGAAACCTGAAAAGAGAAGAGCAAGCTAAATCCAACGCTAATGGAAGAAAGGAAGTAATAAAGACCAGAGTGGAGATAAATAAAATAGACAAGAGAAAAATGAAGACCATCAATGAAACTCAAACTGACTGTAAACAGATCAAGAAAATTGGCAAACCTTTAGCTAGACTGACAAGTAAAAAAAAGAGAGACTCATATTATATTGGAAGTTGTAGCCAGCACAATTAGGCAAGAAAAAAATATAAAGCCCTCCAGACTGTAAGGGAAGAAGTAGAACTATCCTTGTGTACAGATGACGTGATAATTATATACACAGGAAATACTAACGAATTAACAAAACACCAACTAGAGCCAATAAAGAAACTCAGCAAAGCTGTAGGACACAAGGTTGGCACACAGAAATCAGTTGTGTTTTGTTCACAAGCAAATGAACAATCCAAAAAGAAAATTAAGAAAAGAATCCCATTTATAATAACATCAAGAGAATAAAATCCTTGGGAGAAAATTCAGCCAAGGAGGTGCAAGATGTGTGCACTGGAAATGGCAAAGCTTTGCTGGGATAAATTAGAGTTAAATAAAAGGAAAGACGTCCTGTGCTCACGGGTTGGAAGACGTAGTGCTTCTTAATGCGGCCTTGAGATGCAGTTGTGACTCCGGTGATGCTCAGAGCTGGCGTGGCCCCGATAAACACTGCCCAGGAGCCCGTGATGGCCACTCTGAGCTGCGGGGGTGAGACTGTGTGCGGAGACATGACCTGCCACTTTATCTGAGTGTCTTTGGCCTCGACAGCCTTCCCCCAGGAAGTGTGCTGCACATTCTGTGTGACGTCCATCCACTCGCCCAGGCCTCACCTCAACAGGATCTGGAATGGGTGCCTGCCACGGTGCCCCTGATGTGGAGAAGCCAGCATCTGGTGGCTGGTGCCCTTCCTGGGGGCTCTCCGGTCCCCTGTGCCCTGAGGCCAGGCTGTGCCCACCCTGTGCACCCTCCTTGGCCCAGAGCTGCTGTGCTGGGGATGCCCACAGGGATCCGTGTGGGTGGATGGAGATGACCAGATCCTGGCAAGGCAGGAGCTGAGGAGAGCAGAGGGATCCATCCTGGTGGGGCTGCTGGGCAGGGGCCCAGGCAGGGCCGCAGCTCGGGCCTGGAAAAGGGTCTCCAAAGGTTCCTAGGAGCTGAGGCCTGTGTGTGACTCATTCAGTCGGCAGGGGCCTCACCGGCTGCAATGCTGCTGGAATTTGGAGAAAACGCTGTGTGAATGGAGGGGAGTGTTGGGCCTGGGACTAAAGCAGGGAAGCTGCAGCCAGCAAGGGCTCCGGCGCCCCCCAAATCCAAGGCACCCCCCTTGGGGTCCAGTCCTGCCGCCCTCGCCCTGGTGTGGGCTTCAGACCACACACCCGTCAGGCCACTGCCCCTCCACAGGCCCAGGGCGGTTCTGAGGGCCTGGCTGTGCAGTGCCTCCTAACTGGGGTGGCAGAGGGTGCCCTCAAATCTCTCCACACAGGCCCACATGCGTGGGGGGCTCATCCTGGGACCAAGGGGAGATGAGATCAGGTGAATCCCCATCTAGAAAGTGGCAGAATCCCGCGCAGAGCCCAGGCTTGTGTTGTCCTAGTAACAAGGGCCACACCCCTGCGTGAGGGGAGAGGTGGACGGCGGCTGTGACCTTGGCCATGGGGCCCCTGCTGCGCCACAGAAGCTTCTGGCTTCTCGCTGCTGGGCCTCCCTGCACTGGCCCCTCCACTCCTTGACCTCACCCTGACCAGAGGGCCAGGTCCTGCCCACGGAGTCCAACCCCTGCAGAGTTGGGAGTCTTGGGGGGTGTCCTGCCTCCTCTGCCGACCAGGCTGTCTTGTGGAGAGGGGAGGTCCCACGCAGAGGTGGGACATCGCCCATGCTCACACAGAAAGGGACTCAGGCGTGTGAAATGCTCATGGACACCAGCGTGGCCACATTTGACGTGGCTGTGTCTTCCCTGGACTTTGAAGGTTTGGTTTCCGCGAAGTCAAGCAGAGGTGGCCGCTGCACGTGGCAAACCCTGGCTGTGGCCTTCAGGATGGCGAGGCCTTTCTCAAAACGTCGGCGGCTCCAGGAGAGTCCTCTGAGTTCACACAGCCGCTTCTCGGGGACGGCCGTTTTCTCGTTACTTCTCGTTAACACTTGCAGAGCTGGGCCGGCGGTGGGCGGGCGGTACACACGGCTCCTTCATGTGCAGCAGCGGAGACTTGGCCGCTGTCCGTGTGAGTGGGAGCTGGCCGTGCCGCCCCGTCCCGGCGGAGGGTGAGGCAGGGAGTAGGGTGGGTCTTCTTTTCAGAGGGCAGGACGGGAACAGCCAGAGAGGATGTGGGTAACATGCTGCCTGGAGAGGAGTCCGCACTCTTCCCTCCTAGACTGCAGGATTCTTGGAACTCAGAAACTAAATTTCTGTTGGCGGTGATAATGTGTGGGCCAGGGAATGGGGTGGGGAGGCAGGGCCGCTGGGAACGGCCTCTCTGATGAGGAGGTTTCCTGGTGGAGGAGGGGGAGGTGAGAAGAGGCTCTGGGCCAGGACCTGGAGGGCAGACCGTGAGCCCCTCCGGGATGTGGGGAGAAAGGCCCCGCTCCAGCCTGCTGGTCTCCCTGAGGAGGTGACACCCAGTCTCCCAGCACAGTCTCCCAGCAGCCCCAGGCTCGGCCACGGAGAGGGCAGGCCCTCGGCGAAGTCCAAGCTAACACGGCTCACCACTCCCGAGTCTGCACCTGCCTCAGGGGTGCACAGGCCAAGCCCTAACCAGGCACCTGGGGAGCGGCTGGGGAGACAGAGTGACCAGGCAGGCCAGTAACCAAGGAACACGGCTGGAACACGGCACCATGTGGACACCCCCTGCCACAATGTCAAGACCTTTCTGTACAGAGGAAGGGGGCCCAGAGGGCAGGGGGTGGAGGATGGGGCTCTCCAGGCAGCCCCAGGAGGAACAGCAGTCGCCTCAGCGCCGTGGCCCAAGCAGGGCCTTGCTGTCGCTGGGCCCGCCGGTCAGTGCCGAACCCCGGGCCGGCTGGTCAGCGCCGAGCCCCAGGCCCGCTGGCCCCCCAGCACCTGGACAGACGCACGGCTCTGTGGCGCGCACTGGCAGACGGCGGACGGAAGTGTGCCGGGGTGCTCCACGGCTGCCAGCCTGGTCTTCAAAACCAGGCAGCTCTTCCATCAATTACAGATGAGGAAACGCATTTTGAGAGTGATTTATGAACCCAGGGGACTTGGGTCCTCCCTGGCAGGAGAGGCAAGATAACGAAACGCTCCCTCCCCAGCCCCCACCAGCCGCAGAAGCACCACCCAGCCCTGGTTGCTAAGTGGCAACGTGTCTGCGTGGATCTGAAAATCAAACAGTGTCAGAAAATGCTCCGGGTGGAAATGAGCCCTGTTTACTGAAACAACTCAGGACGTGGCTGTATCTGCCTTGAAACGAATTCTTCAGATGCTTTTGGACGGGGCAGTGCTGGACCACCCTTCTGAGGAAGCAGGTGTCTGTGCACCAGCAGGGACCACATCTCACACGCAACTGGACGAATGTCCTCCAAGACCCCCTGGGACCGCCGGCCTCAGAGCAGCCTCTGGCAGGGGTGCCTCACACAGGGCACTGCTCTGGGCAAGCCGAAGGTGCCCAAGGCAGGCATTCAGGGAGCCTCAGGGAACCCCAGAGGATGGGCCAGGTAGGCACCCAAGACCTCGAGGCCACACTCTGAGCCTGGCTTTCGCCGACTGAGTGTTTGGAATTCAGTCTCAGTTCAGAAAAGGAAACACCAAAGGCGCTGGAACTCCCTGGCGAGCTCCGCGGCCCGGTCACGGCTGCGGCCAGATCCCTGTCTAAAGCAGCTGTCCGGGCTCCCTGACCTGGCTTTTTCCTGCTGGTGCAGAGGAGCTTCTGCCACCTCCCAGACGTGGACACCCGGGTTTCCCTGGCTCTGGACTGAGGGAGGGAGGGAGGGAGGGAGGTCTGCGCCCATGCCATCATGGGCTGTTTCCGCCCCCTAGGCAGGCCCGTGGTTCCCACCAAGGCCACGGTGAATTCCCGGCCTGGGGATGGATGGGGACCAAGAGCTGGTGTAGGCCGTGGGTGGGGGCCAGTGTCCCATCCCAGCACCCGGGCCCCACACAGCAGAGATGGGGAGGTGCTGGGAACTGGGGGACCACACCTGCTCCTGGTCTGAGAGGCCCAGGCCACCTTGAAATGAGTGCCTGAGCATGTGAGATTTTCCACCCACCAGCAGTCAGCTGCCTGATGTTACAGAGACCATGAAGCCGAAGCCAAAACCACCCAGAGCCCATTTTCCCGGCGTGGCTGCCCTGCGGGGCACAGGAGGCTTGTCCAGCCCCAACACACGCCAGCCCCCGACCAGCTGGGCTCCAGCCGCTGATGTGGAGGGCAGGGCACCGCCTGCCTCAGACCCCACCCGGGACCCTCCACCCTCTGGGCCCCCTCCGCCTCACCCCCAGTGAGGCGCCCCTCCCCTCCAGTACAATGCCCCACCCCCAGATCCTTCGCCTGCTCTCCACCCTCCCTCGGAACACTGACCCTCCCCCATGGACCGGATCGTCCTCAGGCCCTTGGTGGCCTGGCGAGGAGGTTTGCCAAGACCCAGAAGGCGCATGCAGTGTCCAGGGCCCAGGTGCACTCAGTACCTGAGCAGGGGCTGCCTGGGGTACGGCGGCTGGTCTGCGTCCAGGCACAGAGGGGCCTTCTTGGTCACCTGCTTGTAGATGTTCCTGGCGGTCACTCCTATCCACAGCATGGTGGACAGCGTGGAATAGTGCAGCACGATGCCCACCTGTGGGGGAGCAGCGGTCAGCCAGGCCCTCGGTGGGCACCCACCCCCCAGAGCCCAGCAGCCCTGGCCCAGGCTTGCGTCTTCAAGAATGAGAGCAGCAGGCGGCCAGGAGTGTCTGTATCCCAGGGCAGACGGCGGCCACCCCACAGCCGCCCGGAAGTCACAGGGAGACGCCGAGCTGCAGAGACCCTTGAACGGCTCAACTTTGCTCCCCTTCCGCACAGAGACGGGAGCAGGGAGTCTGTGGGGACCAATGGTTCTGTGCACTCACACCCCCCTGCATGCACAACGCACTGCGTTCCCTGTGACCCAGGCACGGGACCCTGTGAGCTGCAGACCAACGTCCCCTGAGCTCAGACCTGGACAGGTGTCCACCAAGGGAGAGGAGGTGAAGTCCCCGGGGGGTCACGCCAGGACGCTCTTACGGTGAATAGGACGAGCCCCCACGGGGACGACCCTGCAGGTGGCCGTTCCTCATTGCTATGGAGACTTCCTGCATTAGTTGATTACCAGGGCCACACTGCTACCTTTGGAGTAATAAATAACCTGACATTTGGAAATGACAGGTAAAATACTGCTATAATTGGAAAGGACATAAATGTTTAAGGAATACAGAGATTCGCCGCATAAAGCTAACGTCGCACCATTATGATGATTTATCAAATCCAGAGCTCAATTTTCACTTCTGAGGAGGCTCTGCAATAATTGAAGAGAATACTGTGGGGTGGGCTGGAAAGACTGGAGGGCTGCGTTTGCAGTTTCAGATGAGCTCCCTGCGTGCCGCTGGTGGCAGGAGACACAGCAGGCCCCGGGGGCTCCACCCTTTCCCTTGGCCTGGCGTGTCCCATCCCCGTGCCCAGGCCTCATGCAGCCTGGTGGAGACAGGGAGGCCTGGAAACCGGGGCACCATGTGGGGGAGCGGGGGCCCCACAGCTGGGCCTCAGGTTCTTTCTTTCCGGGAAGCAGCCGCGGGGCTGTCATTGTCACTGCCTGGGGCTCTGAGGAGGATGGCAGAGCCGGCCCTGCCCCTTGTCTGTCTGGGCTGAGCCTCACCCAGGCCGTGTGCATTTGGGGATCACGAGAAGGTGTAAGTGGCAGAGCTCGGAGTCCCGGACACCGACTTCAGGCTGGACAGGTGGAGAGGCTGCAGGGAAGCCACTGGCGTCCCACAGTGCTCCACAGCCAGCCCACCCCGCCAGACCCAGGGCCAGCGCCTGTCTCTGTTGACGATGTCACTCAGCCTGCAAACGGGCTCGTGGCCATCTCTCTGTCGCCATAGCAACCGTCCATCCTCTCCAGCCATCCAGAGCCTGGGACCAGGCTTCACTCAGTGCTGGGCTGTGGTCTTGGTGGGCGGGGCAGGGGGGCAGGAAGGTGGGTGTGACACGCGTGAGGCAGGCGGGAGGGCAGGCGGACCGGGCACCACTGGCCCACGTGTGGGCAGGTCGGGCTCCAAGTCTAGTTTTTACTAGACCCTCAGGTCTTCTTCCTCCAGCTGGTGGTGGCTGAATTTTCCTCCTTACCCGGAGGCTGCGAATATGGAACCGGCCTGGCCTCAGTGTTAGATCAGTGAGAAAGCTTCTGTTCACATCGCAGAGCACAGGGGAGCCGACAGTGCATCAGGGGCTCGGAGAACATTGCCTTGTGAACTTCCCGAGTGGTTCTGGGGCTGCAGCCACTGCGGCCCCTGCCTCTGCTTCCCGAGCCTGGCGTCACGCGTCTGGCAGGCATCTCCCACCCCCGGCTGCTCCCACGGTTCATCTTCCACATTTGCTTCCTGTCCTGGAACGCGGCTCCACAGTGAGCCATGTGGGCTTGTCTCTGGCAGTGCCCTAGTCCCCACAGCATGGCCTGGCACCTCATAGGCCCCCAGCACGTTTGCTGAGTGAGCGAGTGAGTGGACCGTGCTCCCTGGGAGATCAGGATGGCATCTGGAGACAGGCCACAGTCTTTTCCGCTAATTTCCTCCTGAGGGCTACAGCCTTAACAAAATCTCCTCCAAGATTGCCACCCTCCAGAACCTTCCAGACCTGCCCGCCGCAGCCCCAACACCCCAGCATCCACCCCAAGCTGTCACCACAGGCCCAGGCCCCAGGAGCTCCATCCAGGCAGGCAGTGGCAGGTGCTCCCGAAGGCACGGGCAGGGTTTGTCAAAGGTCCTTGGCTGGTGGTGGTGGGGGGCCACCTGGCTTCATCCAGTGTGTGGCAAACCCCTGGCTGTGTCCGGGCCCTGGAGGTGACTGTACGGGGCTGTGTGGCTGCTGAAGTGGGGTGGCCACAGGGACTGGGCTGAGTGTGCAGGGAGGAGCCGCCCCAGAGCTGTGGCTACAGAGGCTCCGGGCAGGTCCTCTCCTTGGCCGTGAGCCACAGCCCAAAGTGGATGAGGACGGGGCTTAGTTTTGATGTGAGGGTCTCTACTATGAGCTCTGCCAGGAACTGAGTGTGATGTACACGTCCCCCCTTTTAAACCAAGGTCAGGCTGCGCCATCGAAGGTGAGGAGCCCTCCTGTGTGCTTCAAGTCTCCAGCTCTCCCTGCACTGGGGGAGGCGGATTTCCCGAGTGACATTTCTGTTTGGCTTCCAGGGGTCTGTGTAGAGGACACGCTTGCCCTCCTGGGACTCAGGCAGCAGCAACTGCAGGTTCCTCCCTTGACTGGAACGTGTGTGCCTCCTCGAGCTGCCCCCACCACTTTCTCCGGGAGGGGCAGCCTGTGTCCCTGCTCCCAGGGAGTGCGCCCTTTGGGGACGGTAAATGTCAGGTGAGCGCAGGCCTGGAGGGGGCCGCGCGGTGCACTCAACCCTGGGGTCAAACGTGGAGCACACGGGCCTCGCAGGGTGTGAAGCCGAGACGCCGACGCACCGGGGCCCGACCCCCTTCCCAGGAAATAGCTGAGCCAACACCGGAATATTATTCAGTAAACAAGACAACGCTCCACACTTCCCCTCTGGTAGGAGCCAGCGAAGGCGCCCTGGCACTCACCGCCTGGCACAGGATGGGATACTTGGTGCGGTTGATGCCGCCGGCAAACACCGTGAAGGTCAGGGCTGCGTGGAAGCAGAAGTTCAGGAGCGTGTGCCGGCCCCGGCGACTGATGCGGATGGCGCTGTGGGGCAGGAAGGAGGTTTCACGTGAGCAGTGGCTCTACACAGGGAGGTTTGGAAGGGCCCCCCTGGGGCGTAGGCTCTGTCTCCTGCGGGGAGGCAGGGAAGGGGCCCCCTGGGGTGCAAGCTCTGTCCCCGGGAAGTCCGGGCTCTCCGTGGGGTCAGGGGCAGCTGTCCGAGGACCCGGTCAGGGGAGAGCAGACAGGCCGTCCGCGTCTGCCTTGAGTGGTGGCCACTGGAAAGTTCTGCCTTACGTCACCCTGGCACACTGAGGCTGAAAGGGGTTTGCAGAAGCTTGAACAACCTGATCTCTTGGCGGATGAAGACACTGAAGCCCTGAGACTCCAGGACTCGGCCACACACTGTCTCAGAGACAGAGGCCGCGGGCGTCCCTCGAAGCAGGCGTCAGGCACATAAGGACGAGACTGTGATTAGACTGGCGCAGCATGACCCCGGCCATAGCCTGGGGCTGAGCCTGTGCCTGTGACCCTCTCCATGACCACCACCATGTCTGGGGCCCGACTCATCCAGGCTGTGGCCAGCACAGGTACAGCTGCACGGCGGCCACTGTTACTCTAGCCACGGCCTCGCCTCAGCCTTTCCCTGTAATCACAGCCACTCTGGTCTAAATGTATTTTATCCCACCCGACAGTTGGCAGGACGGCACGAACCACCAAGCTGATGGTATTCAGAAGCGGGGGCCTCTGGGCAGAGCCGTTGTGATGGGATCAAGGACCTCGAGAAAGAGGCCCCGAGAGTGCTTCACCCCCTACAGGCAGGGACACAGGCAGTGGGCACCGTCCGTGAGCCTGGAGCCGGGATGGGGGGCGGGCACCAGTCAGGGACACAGGCAGTGGGCGCCGTCCGTGAGCCTGGAGCCGGGATGAGGGG